>NW_026923819.1:0-222593 GCF_032062105.1 Saccostrea cuccullata | reverse complement strand
GTCTCTAGAATTCATATCTTAAATTTGGGAGTCTAGACACTAAAATTAAAAACGTTTTTGGCTTATTTAGAAATTTCAGTTTTCCTTTGGTAGAAACCGGAAGTGACTATACCGGAAGTTGTTCTTGTTTCACGCACGTGAGATTTAAATTTGCTATTTAGTAGTTATTAAATAAAACACCTAGTTTTAAAGGTACTCCCCATATCCTGAACGATAGAAGTGTTCAGTATAATAATAATAATAATAATAAACAAAACGAAAACAATAGGTCTTTTCGACAAAAGTCGAAAAGCCCTAATAAGAAACAGTAGAATAACAGTAGGGTCTTCCGAAGGAAGCGGAAGACCCTAATAAGAAACACTAGAGCAAAGCTCGTTGCAAAGCAACGAGTGGGTCTTCCTTCTTAGCGATAAGCAGAAAGTGAAATGTTACAATTGTCAACTTTGCTACCATTCTTTGTTTCTTTGACTCAAATAGCAAAAACCTTTCCGGGTTAGAGTAGGTCCTCAGTACCCCCTTGCTTGTTGTAAAAGGCGACTAAATGGGGCGGTTCTTCGAATGAGACCGTATAAACCGAGGCCCCGTGTCACAGCAGGTGTTGCACAATAAAGATCCCTCCCTGTTCAAAGGCCATAAGTGCCAAGCATAGGCCTAAATTTGCAGCCCTTCACCGGCAATGGTGACGTCTCCATATAAGTGAAATATTCTGGAGAGGGACGTTAAACAGTAAACAATCAATCAATTATACTGTAAAAATACAGATATTTACACACATTTATAACCTTAACTATTAGAACTGGTATGTCTTCTCTTGGAAAGGGAAGACCTCAATACAGATGTTAACATGCAAGATCTGACACATACTTAAAAAGAATATTTATTCCAAACTAAAAATAGACTCTGTAACAAAATCTATTTCTCTTGAAAAACTGAAAGCAATTGATTTGTTCATATTTGTGGATTTATGTCTGTTTCTCAAATCAAAATCTAAATATGAATATTTAAAGTCAATATCATAAACTAAGACTGTTTCACATGAATGTTTCAATTTCATTATGCTGTTTATTCCTTAATTGTCATCCCCCAACAGATGCTCTTCTGGCAATCATGATCGTGCTTGGAACCAAATTTCAGTACTCTGATGACAGTCACACCTATCAAAAAGAAATTGAAATTTTTTATTGAATTTTTTTTTAAAAAGTGCAGCTTATACACTGTTATAAGATAAGATAAACCATCAAACTGAGTTCAAAGATACTGTCACATTTTCCGGTAGTCTAAAATTTTTTAAAAATATAGGTTAACAGGGAGTCCTTTGAGGATGTTATAAAATAACATATTAGTTTTTCATGATTTCAAATAAAGAAAATGTACATTACTTGTTCATATCAAAATTTATCAGGAATGGTAATGTTAACAGTTGTTAACCGACTAATTAGCCAAAAAGATGGTATCCAGTTATGATTTTTTTATGTGTCATAATAAGACCATTCGTAAACGTGTTACAGCAATGAAGAACAATGCGCTAATGAAGTGACAAAATGCTATTGCATAAGGAACAAAGAGCTAGCGCAAAGTAACAATGTGGCTCTAGCTCATTTATAACACCATGCTAGTAAGTTTATGACAACATTCTGGCCAGTTTAAGACACTTACAAGGTAGCATGAAGTAAAATTAAAAATGTGCTACAACACTTATGACGATGGTCTAGTGTGTTTATGACAACACAATGACAATGTACTTGTGCATTGTAAAAATGTTGCAGCAGGCTTTTACACCACACAGTCAAGATTACATGTAATAGATTGGGTAAAGCTGTGTTGGGCTGTTGGCATGGCAGCATATTTTGTGTCAGCACAACTGCATGTTATTTTAAGTTGCCTTAGCCTGTGTTAGCACATTTTTCCTAAACATGCTGAAGCACTTTTACAATTAGCCTTATCTGGACACCATAATTTTCATAACCAACTAGCCATGTTTTTTTTGTAAAAGTACATGTAAATCATTTTTTTTTAGATTTCCATATGTTTTAAAAAGACAAGGAATAAAATTATATTTTCTATAAGCTTTTATTCATTATAAGTGTTTGCCAAAGCATTTTTTCCTATATAACCAAAATACATCTTTGTCTTTATGGTAGCCTAGTGGTAGGGCATTCCCTTTATATAATCCTGAAGTTTAGCTTGATTTCTAGCCGGACTCATTGCTACGAAGTTCAACAGGAAATGCTGCTTCATCACTGATGCTTAATCAAATTTACAGTGTACACATTAAAATATAGTACATTTGCGCAATCAAATTTGAGGCAATACAAACACTGATTACAGAATTAAATTTTCAAAGTTATCGGAAATTGTCAAAAAATAATTATAATAATGTACTTTCTACAGTCTTCTTCGATTAATTATTTGTTTAAAATATGCAAAAGGTTTTCAGGTATTGATGTGTGCGCCATATTCTATAAATAAAGGTTGTATTGTCAGTCTAACACAAATGCGGTAAACATCATTAATTACTTGATGTACGCTTTGATGCAAATTCTCAGCTGAGGACACATCAGTGCATAATCGTTTGACCTTAATTAATCTTGCTGCATTAGTGTTTATTTACTTCTGTTGGTATATAAATCTCCGAAACCACCTCAAACGATACATGTGATAAATATTTTATGCTGTTAAATTCTATAATAATTTTTAATTTTGAAACTTTTTAATACTATATATATGCCATAGAGATATTTTTGTGGATAACATATACTCTCAATGTCTGAATTTGTTTTTAAACTCTTATCACGGTCTTTGTTCATTACCCTGTAAATGAGCCCAGCTTTCAGTACTTCTGAGTACTTTGATTATTCACTGCATCAAACCTAAGACAAAAACATGATGCAGTAATGTTACTTAACCATGCACCCAGCATTTGAAGTGAATGAGACCTTAAAAACCTCATAGTACATGTTAGGACAATGTCACTGAGTTCCAAATAAAGGTCTAAATAAAAACTATTTACCGGTATATATTAACACCTCTAAATGAGTGAAGGAGTGAAAATTCTCAAATAACATTACCAATCAAAGTACCAATAAGAAGCTGATTCTTACATCACAGGTTCCAATCCCATTGCTAAATGCTTCAGACGGGTTACTCCAATGAGACCGCATACACCGAGATTCAGTGTCAAAAGGATCCCTTACTTCTCAAAGGCAATAAGTGCTGAGTACAAGTCTATATTTGCAGCTTACTATCCCAAGTGGTGGCATCATCAAATGACTGGAAAATGTTTGATAGGCCAATAATCAAACAAACCATTCCTGCAGTCATCTAAAAATAAGCAAACTTTCTATTATTACAATTGTTTTTACAAATTTCTTTTGAGATTTAACTGAGCAACAATTGTGAAATTTTTTGTCAATAAATTTTGATACTAAAGACTTTGTTTGAACAGCTATTTATAGCAATTACAGACAGCAGCACGAAGCGCTGCTCATAATGCAAGCTCTCATGACAACCCCTTGGTGAAGAGAAAATTATCACTTGCTTATTGATCCACACAATTTCTTTTCTGCAGTAACTTTGGACCCACAGTGCTTTGATTCTTTAAGCTACATTCTTGCAAGAATTGATCAAAAGTTTCCAAAAAATAAATTCACCTTGATTTAATGGATAAATTGCAGATAAATAGTGGGGGAAAAAATTCTTCATTAAAGTCAGCACTATTCAAGATTTAGACTGGTAATGTAGGCCTAACTTACACCACAACATCATGTACTTCAAAGTCTAGTGCCCTGTTCACATGGAGAG
This sequence comes from Saccostrea cuccullata, assembly GCF_032062105.1. Classification (NCBI taxonomy): domain Eukaryota; kingdom Metazoa; phylum Mollusca; class Bivalvia; order Ostreida; family Ostreidae; genus Saccostrea; species Saccostrea cuccullata. The sequence continues at coordinate 218,792 of NW_026923819.1, read as the reverse complement.
TTTAATTCGCAGTAAATGAATGCAAAGTAAACTAATGCGAATCAAACTAATCAGTCAGGGGTGTGATTGAAATCCATCATTTTTAAAAATGATGATTTTCAGTCATTAAATTGATTTTTAATAATGATGGAAATTCATCTTTTTTTAGTAAAATGATGAAAAACAGTCATTTCTATTTTGAAATTTATTTTAGAAATAGAGTTATCTCTGATATTAAAAATGACTGTTTTTCATCATTTTTTATCAAATTGTTAGGTCTGGGCGCACTTAATTATCTCATTAGTTTTACGGGGCGCACTAAATTATTTTGGTTTCAATTACTTGTCAAGATGTTTCTCTACACAAGGGTCTATGGCAGGATAGTGTACTATATCTAATTACTGTAGTAAATGGGATGGGAAAATTGACTTGAGAATGGAAATATGATGAAAAGACGTCATATTTACAAAAATCAGAAAATTGTGTACATTATATACTTAGAAGAAATGACCATTATCCATCATTTTCAAAAATGACTGATTTCAGTACCACCCCTGACTGCTAATGGGAATCAAACTGTGTTAACATGACATCTAATGCGAATTAAACAAATGCGAATAAAAATTTTTACTTCTACAGTCAAGTGTCAGTAAGGCTATCCACTCAAAAATAGCACAATTAAGTACTTAAAGCTGACCACCAACATCTAGCATTTGAATTAATTTTGCCATTACAAATGCCTCAAAATTTAATTCGAATAAGCTTCCCTTTGTGTTCACATGGAGCTAATGCAAAGTAATTTAATTCGCAGTAAATTAATAAATTAATAAAACTAATTACGAATTAATAAAACTAATTTGAATTAAACTCCCCGTGTGAACAGAGCATCGATGCACCAAATATCAAGTGCGGTTTGACAAGCCCGATCTAAATTAAAACTGAATAAGTATCTGCCCTCACCCTAACAGTCACACCGTCAACATATTGTCACGGTGTATATTCAACAAATAATAGAGAGGTTGAGATTTCAAACCTGTACATGTACGGGTACGTCTACTCTAGTAGGGTAATAACCTAAATTCTGTGTGTATTACGTCATCAATTTTAGTGACGTCAAGATTGCAACAAGTTCTTAAAACTTGTAGAATGGAATCTACACGTAAGTGAAAACGTGTAGCTTTAATAATAAAAATTAGCCAATTTAAGTGTGAAAATGTGATTGTTATGCATTATATAGGATGTTTGCTTTCACGAGCACTTATTTTCATCAAGTTTTGTTTACTAACTGACGACAAAAAACCTTCTAAATAGTTGAAACAGAGACACCGATCTCGGTGTACACGTACATGTTACACATCATAAAAATCTCAACAGACAAATTTTTAAAAAACGTGTACGTGTACGTCAAAATATATACAAGTACACGTACGCGTACAAGTTTAAGATCTCAACCTCTGTATTAAGTGTAGTGTAAATTACCCCTCCGTGGTTACTGCGGTATATATTGCTCTTTTGCAGGGCAAAATAATAACGTTTGGCAAAGTTTTTGTTGAGAGATAATTAAATGACGTATATTTAACAATTACTTATATGTCATATTTCACCAAACTATATCATTTTGCCCTGCAAAAGAGCAGTACCGCAGCTACCGTGAAATGGTCTATAAGAGTATCACTATGATGGATAGTGGAGTGTTGAATTTTTTGTTTTGAAAGTGAGTCTTGTTAAAATTAAATGCTCACATATATTTAAATAAAAAATAAAAAGCTGTTGGGATTTTAAAAGGCTAACAGAAAGCGTCTGAGCCTTAAAACAGATAATGTATCGGTGTGTCTGTGTATTTTTAAAAATATCAATGCTCTAAGCAGCCATAGTAATTTAAATTTTAGGTAAAATAGATTTCTAACCTTCATTCCGATAGTCCATGCCAATCAAACTTTAAAATGTCACCGTCGACTCTTTCATCACTCGATACATTTATCACTGGGAACCACGAACCAGAGTCAAGAGTGCTCAGCTTGTTAATTTAACAGTCGGAATTTCCTCGTAAACAATTCACACACAAATTTATAAATCGGATAATTCTGCTGAAAATAATGCTCCAGAGGATTGATAAAGTACTTCGTAGCTGCAGATTAAATGTGCGTGCATGTCTACATACGGCCTGTAGCTTGTGTGGTAAGGAATGCTCAACTTCACATGATTCCAACTTTCAGTTTGTAAACATGTGTCCGACTTTTGGGTCACACTAATAACCGGATATACGAGAGACCTGATATTTACCTGATGTTTTTATTTTAGATTAAATGACAATATTGAGTACTTCAAATGACTTATTTAAATACTTTATGACTATGATGCAAAATGCTATACAAAAATTCGTTTGTTTGGAATATTTACTGACGATTTTGAATCAGGTCAAATAAGGTTTTTAGTATATCAGGTCTTTAGTACCTTCCCATTTCCCACAATGCCGCGCGTTGTTTACAAACAAGAGGCCCCGAAAAGACTTCCTCTTAACTAATGCAGAAATATTTTGATTTTACCTATTGTTGTATACAAAATCACATTATATTTATTATTTGAATAATAAAAAAACAGAGAAACACCGAATCAAAATAATATCTTTCAGATGCATCGATCAACTAAAACTATGCAAGAGGCTATAGTAGACAACTTGTTCCTGTAAGGTTTCTCACATATTTGTTTTATAAAAAAGTATTAAATATAGCTTGAAGTTTATTTCTCTTTATATCAAACGACAAGATTTAATCAGTTCGAAATTATTTCAGTCAAACTTTTTCATAATAAATCAATATTTTTAGCTAACAGAAATAAACGTGTATGAGTTATTAACCCCTAATTATAGGGGCCAGCCCTTTTTCCATGATCTTATATGAAAGCTCTTGTAATTATGCACAACTTTTCTAATATATTTCTTACCAAATTATTCTCGGTTCAAAAGTTATTATACAAAAAGAAGCAAAATTTCATGGAAAAAAAATTACTTAAATTTGCCGTCACATAGCTTCCGATCTTTAGGAAATCAGCTTATAATTTTATCGTTATGCACATCTACAATGTATTGGCTATAAGTTCTCCAACTTTCATGTAATTATCATAAGTCGTTCTTGAGTTTATTAGTGGACACGAGACATCAAAATTATCAATTAAAGGGCAATAACTCACAAAGTAAGGCATGTATCAAAAAATTGAAAGCAGATGTAAATAGGTGTAAATACAAGGTATCTAACCTGAACGTTTCATAAAAATCAGTCCAAAGGTCTTTGAGAAATCGCCTGTCAAAAATCCGGCGGGAAAAAAAAAGCAAATAATAATAAGAAACAGTAGAATAACAGTAGGGTCTTCCGAAGGAAGCTCGGAAGACCCTAAATAGAATAACAGTAGGGTCTTCCGATGGAAGCGGAAGACCCTAATAATAGGGAATAATCTTAACCATCAGAATCAGTAGAAGGTCTTCCGCCTGAGCGGAAGACCTTAATAATCTTAATCATCAGAATCAGTAGAAGGTCTTCCGTTGGAAACGGAAGACCTTAAAAATGTTTTTATTTTTGTTTCATTGTATTTTTTTTACCATGTTATATTTATTGATTGCAATCACACAAAACAAATTATAATTGATACAATTATTATGATTTCAATTATTATTAGTATAAAAAGAAATTTCCGATTGAGTCACTTTATTTTTGTTTTCGATGCTACCACGCCGAGATCGTAGTTATTGCCCTTTAGAAAAATAAAAAATAAATTAAGAAAAAAAATCTTAGGAACTGATTTCATTTTTTTTTAATATTAGCAAACAAGATATATTCATATCCATTTACCAACAGATACAGCCATCCAAATAAATCATATCACTTTAATTTGATGTGATTTTAACTGTTTGCGAATACAGCACCTATTAATTATTCATGCAAAAATATTATAAATAGTCGGTAAATGAACGATCTGTCGTGGATACATTCTTTTGTGAAATAAATCGAGTACTTGACTACTAAATGTGTATTGTCGTTTAGTCATTGCCAGAACAAAGTTAGTGTTGTATGAACATGTGTAATTACAATGCCGCATGTAGGAATGTTGCGGGTACACTGATCATATTCGGAAACTCGATCGTATCTTTTGCGTAACATACATGTACCGACCTACATGTAAAAGATATTTAACGTATAGGCCTACAGGTTCCAAGTAAATATACTTTGACAGTTTAATGTTTTTTTTTAAATCTAATTTATTATTTTAAGTAAAATTAAATATGAAAATTTAGGTTTTTACTGTTTTTTTTTTTCTGTCTGTGGCGTTACATGTAAGGTATCTTGAACATTGTTGAACGTACATGTATCTTGGGCCCATGATTTCCAATATTCGTTTGAGTTTAATTAGGCCTAAGAGTTACTATGCCTTTTAACAATTGACTCATATATTGAAAAAACATAAAACACTCACCTTTCTGTAGAAAATATCTAGTAATATCACTGCTTCGAAGGTTTTATATGTTTCCGATTATTACATGATTTTTTTTCTTGGAATCCAGCTTCCAGACGATACTTTTGAAGTTGCCGCGCATATATTGTAATATTTTTTTTCGGCTTGGTCACATTGTTTACGGTTAAATATTTTTTATCAGAAATATTGATTTAATATTGTAGTTTATTTTTTTGAAAGAAAATTAAACCGTAACGAATGTGCTCTATGTGAATTTTAATACTGAAGTGGGTAAAACAGCGAGATTTTCCCGGAAACCTGAAACTGTGTTAGGTTCGGGCAATTAGTTTGCTTTAATAAACATCCGGTGAGAGAGGACTACTGCATAAATTAATTTGGTAAATGTTATAAATTAGAATTATACCAACAAATTTATTCTGAAGCTGTGTTTAAAATTTCCTAATTTGCTAGGCCGAATATGGCACATTGTGGATTAAACTCTTTTGAACCCCGTGGGGATCCGGGTTAGAATAGGTCCTCAGTACCCCCTTGCTTGTCGTAAAAGGCGACTAAATGGGGCGGTCCTTCGGATGAGACCGTATAAACCGAGGCCCCGTGTCACAGCAGGTGTGGCACGATAAAGATCCCTCCCTGCTCAAAGGCCCTGAGTGCCGAGCATAGGCCTAAATTTGCAGCCCTTCACCGGCAATGGTGACGTCTCCACATCAGTGAAATATTCTGGAGAGGGACGTTAAACAATATACAATCAATCAATCAATAAACAAATTTTGATGGAATAAAATCTGGAATTGATGTTTCGTAATTTTTGTTTATTTTTCTTTGAATAATGCAAAACAGAAATTTTCATAATTTCAAATAAGTTCAGAACCCCTGGTAATTCATGCTGATTTTTTGTCGAAGAAAAATATAAGTTTAATTCAGTATAATTTTAAAATTAGAATATCTTGAAAAATTGTAAATAGGTAAGGTACCTTGTGTATGTCCTTAGTTAGCGCGGTCGTTTTTGTTGTAAATATTGAGCTATAATTATACAGTATTTTGTATGAGTGACACTGTAGCTCTCCGTTCTGTCATATGAATGTTTTACGGATGGCTGTACTCCAGTTGCGGAATCCAATTGACATTGGATTTTGTGGCCAAATTTTTGTATATGGCACCTCAATTTTTACATTGTTTTGATTTTTCATATCACAGGGAGATCCCCCTGCCATTTTTGTATATATATTTCCTGGTGATCTCCCATCTTCTAAATGTACATTCAGCAATGATAATCATGTCTTGCTTAGACTTAGGGAGATTCCGCTGCCATAGTGATATTAGGTGCTGAATAAGCCTCTGTACGTTTGTCTGGGATCTCCCTAGTAGTTAAGGTAGTTTATTTGTTATTAGTTGTTATCTTCGTCATTCATAAATGACAATATTCATCACTCTATGTCTTGTAGTGTTTTAACGAGGTAAAAATTAACAAAGCTGCAGGACCATCAGGGAACTTGTTTTCACTCATTCGTTACAATACAGGCATTTGCCTAGCATAAGATAAATGGAGGGCATAAACAGCATTTTGTATGAGTGGCACTGTTGCTCTCCGTTCTGTCACATGAATGTTTTTCAGATGGTTTGTATTCCATTCACCATTCGTCCTTTGACTCCACAGTGTATGTAATACTAAATGAGGTTTTTCAAGTACATACTTTAATGAAATTTGATACCTAATAATCTACACATATAAAATGGATAAATAATAATCACTCATACATAAACTGGATAACTTATAATCTACACATTAAAAATGGATAACGTAGAAGAACTATATGCGGTATATTGCATATATTTGCCCCCACAAAAGTCAAAATTTGAAAACTTCCTGAAATGTGCTGAATTCAATACTAGTAAATTGAATGAGAAATACAAACAAGCAAATTCAAAGAATTGTGGTCCCCCGCTTTTGGTATCTTTGTGGGCAAGATATCATTTTTAGGGTCAAGGTCAATAGGTCAAAGTTTTTGGTATCCTATGAAAGGTCTTGCCATAAAGAATACATATATTTAAAATATGAAAGTCCTAGTTTCTACTGTTCAAAAGTTGTGAACAAGGTTAACGTTTTTAAAAAGTAGTTAAAAGTCCAAGGTCAAGGTCAAAGGGTCAAAGTTCTTGGCATGCAATGAAAGGTCCTCTCACAAGGATTACATACGTGAAGTACGAAAGCCCTAGCCCTTACCGTTTAAAAGTTATGGTCAAGGTTAAAGTTTTTTCAGAAGTACGTAAATTTCCGAGGTCAAGGTCCTTAGGTCAAAGTCGTTGGTATCCAATGAAAGGTGTTGCCTCAAAGAACACATGTGTGAAATATAAAAGTCCTTGTATCTACCGTTCAAAAGTTGTGACCGAGGTTATAATTTTTAAAAAGTAATTAAAACGCCAAGGTCAAGGTCAAAAGGTAAAGTTATTGGTATCCAATGAAAGGTCTTCTTACAAGAATAAAATATGTGAAGTATAAAAGCCGTAGCCCTTACCGTTCAGAAATTATGGTCAAGAATATAGTTTTTTCATAAGTACGTAAATTTCCAAGGTCAAGGTCAAAAGGTCAAAGTTGTTGGTATTCTTTGAAAGGTCTTGTCATAAAGAATAAATATGTGAAATATGAAAGTCCTAGTATCCACCATGTAAAAGTTATGGCCAAAGTAAAAGTTTGGAATTTTTTAGTAAAAGTAGTTGAAACTCCAAGGTCAAGGTCAAAAGGTCAAATTTGGTGGTACCTAAAGAAAGGTCTTATCACAAGAAATACACATATGAAATATGAAAATGATAGCTCCATTAAATCGAAATTTATGGGCAGGGTTAAAGTTTTTGTGACGGACGGACAGACTGACGGACCGACGGACAGACAGACGGACCGACGGACAGACGAATGAGATTTGATGTCCCCTCGCTTTCGCGAAAGCGGGGGACAATTAACAGAAAATATTATAGTGTCAAAGCAGTATATTCACAATTTTTTGTTTTTATGACGTCACAAACTAGTCCGATTTTACATCCTTTTTCAGAAAGAGGACAAAATGGACAAAATTTCAACAATTTTAGCTTTAAAATTTACAGAGCGCAAGTTTGTTCAGGAACAATATTGACATATTTCATTGATATTTTTATTCTACACATTATATCAAAATATTGATCCTGAACGCACATGCGCTCGGTAACTTTTACTCAAAATATCGACGAAATATGTACATTTTTCTGTAAAATTCATAAAAATCTGAAATTTACGTCATGTTTGTGACGTCATTACGTACAAATGGCGTCATTACTTATGAAAATATTGAGTGCTTTGAAGTCAGCATATACTCCCCTGTTTAAGAACTTAATTAAATATATCTCCATCAAAGTTTGATTTGGGGAGAAAATATTACCGAATAAAGTTCTTTAACCATTTTAAAATTGGATAACGTATAATCAACACATATAAACTTTAGACATTTATTCTTATTCATGTATTATTTTGCACTTTTCCTAATAAGGTAAAGTTAAGGAAGTTAAGGTATAGGAGTTTATATATCAAAAGCAAAATTTTAATTTCTTCTCTAGTGCTAAGATTGATATCTAGAAAAATCATACACCAAAATCGATTTTAATTCACATCCAAACAACTTAAAATATGTAATAATTTGTTTATAGAGGTTTGAGAATTTATCTGATTTTTTTGCCTGTAAAAATGCACACTTCAAAGCAACATGTATAACACTAGAAAAACATTATGTCATGATAACAATTTCATGAAATGATAACACTTCAAATGTCATTGATATCAATGTAAGAATACTGTGATTTCATCGATATTCGTTGAGCATCAACTTTCGAGGATTTCGTTGTTGAGCAGATCAATGAAATTGAATGTTCGTTGAATTTAAAAAATATGGTATTCGTTTGTATAAGCAATGCTTTTGTCCACAAAATTACGAATCCTCGAATACATCGGTTTTACAAAATCCACGAAAATTGATGCCAACGAAAATTGACGAAACCTCGGTATATCTTGATAACAGTGAATGTAATTTTGTGTTCCGATACATAGTTTGCAGATTTTTTCACCGTCAGGTCAGTATTTTTTCAATGGGATTTATGAAGCATTGATGTGTTACGGAAAGTTACAGATTATTTTTATACAGTTTTTTGAGATGCTTTTGTTGATATTCCGTAAATTCTTTGTCAATACTTAAAACACATTCTTTTTCCACAAGCTCTCTCAGAATAGGATGGTTTTCTATAGAGGTGAGTTTGTCCGAATAAAGCTGACCGTTCCTTAAACTTCTGGAATCCGAATGCAGCCGGTAAATCACAACTGTTGTACCTGTCCAAAATATCAAACGCATCAAAGAACATGTACTAAAACGCCCATGAATGATTCTCGTATTGTATATCTTAGAGATTGTAGCTTTTCCTCAAAACTGTGTGTACTAAAGCTCACTGTGTAAAAATTGAGTGTGTAGCAGATTATAATAATGTGTATGATTAGTATGGATTTGATTATTACCCTAGGCTTGTCTTACCTCCAAGTTTCTTTATGGCCGTCACTGTCTCTGCTTTAATTTGCTGAGTTTCTCTGTAAGTCTCCAAGATGATATTACGTTCGTTAAAATCCACAAAAAGGAAAACCACCTAAACGAATAAATTATGACACTAAATTCAATTTCAAATATAACACAGAATATGGCTCCTGAGACAGCATTCGTACTAAAATTACCTTTGAGTGTATTCTTGGTATGTCTTGATAATCATGAATGATAATAAAACTATAGTCATCCAGAAATACGTCAGCCAACTTCCTGTCAACTTCAGAAGAAGCCGGGTTAAAGCAAACGACAGCTGGTCTTCTCTCTAACTGAAAGTGTTTGTCATGTTTGAATCCAAAGCCTCTGTTCTTCTAAAATTATTCAAAAATCCAAACAAAAATCAACATTTTCTTAGTGCAAGCTGTTACATTAATTCAAGATCATTTACGTATATTTTAAGTTTAGAATATAGACATTTCTTTATAAAGAAAACTTGGCTACATACCTGGGTAATATTGGTGATGTAGATCAAAAGAATGAGAATGATAAATACAAGTAAAATATCCACTGAAAATAATGAAATGATAACTATAAAATAGGTATAAAATGTACAATTCAAAGAAAACATTTTTTCCCAACATTATTCAATAAATTATTTAAGAAATTGTTAGCAGAAGACCTTTTAAAAAATTATTGATAGTACGAAATACCATAATTAAACTTAAAACTAAATACGTAATCATTATGATCACAAAATTACGAAAATTTATACTTAAAACTTAATACATAGTCATTACGATCGATGAAAGCAAATTTCCTTTCATATAATTAATTCATTTGTTTCAAAGCTTTCCACTGTCAGAAATGTCTGTTTACCCCAGTAAGTCGTAACCTCTATCTTTTTTATTTGATCAATATTGTCTTTACTTCTCCGTTCCAGACGAATCCCTGTCTCTCCATGTTCCTCCAATCTCTTACTTATATCTGACAGCGTTTGAAAAAGATGAAGACTGTCATTGGAGAGTTTATCTATTCTTTCTTTCAACTTAGCTAATTGTTGATCATTTTTGTCAAATTTGGCCTGTATGCTAGAATTCAAAGATCCCATACTCTCATTTATATTAATCAAGTTCTCTCTTAATAATGTGGAATTTTTCTTTATTTCCTCCATAGTAGCCGTGTTTCTTAAAGTATAATTCATCGACGTGGCATTTTGTTCCAATAGTTTTGAGACGGTTAAATTTATCTTTTCCATATCGGAGTTTTTCCATTCACAAGATACTTTTACTTCTTTATCGTCTTCTTCCTGTTCACGAGTATCACTTGGATCAGATTGTTCGGTTGGCCAATTTAAAAACGAAAGCCACCCTGTCTCAACAAGAGGTACTAGAAGAAGCACTAACAGTAGAACTAATATGCCCCGTAATAAAACTGAAGTTGGTAGGTTTTCTGTTCTCTTCAGCATCCTGCTCTGCATCATCTTTATTGAAATATGCCAAAATGGACTAAAATTGGAAAGGTCCTTAGCATCACCTACGAAATAAGAAAGAAACGATGGTTTTCCTGAATAAATGTTGTTGGTGTCAAGTTAACACTAAAATACACCTGCAAATTATCATGATAACTATTAATTGTATTTGAATAATATTGCTGAACGGGAAGCCTATTATCAATTATTATACTTCCTGTCAGTTTGTCTCTATATAACCTCTATATACCCTACTATTCTCGCATAGTGTTCTAAGGATTTTTATTATATACCTAATGTGTATCACCCAATTTTACTGTTGAATTTACGCTATCACGTGACGTTGTTTTCTGAATCTTTATCACCACTCTCTGAAACTGATGACTTAGTACGCAGAAATATGACGTTATTTTTCTTGCGCGTTAAAAAGTCCCTTGTTATTATGCTTTGTTTTATGGATAATTGTTATGCAATTGATCTCTAAAGTTTTCTTTTGCTATATTTTGCTAGTTATGAGGGAGTATATAATAAATTTATCATTATAACAGTAACTTGATCCGAAGTGCCGTATCACGTCTCGTTGACAGGCGCGGATCATCAGATAAAAATCGACGCTTCGCGTCTCGTTAGATCTGATGATCCGCGCCTGTCAACTCGACGTGATACGACCCTTCAGATCAAGTTACTGTTATAATAATATATATATGTAGCGTAAGCATACTATGCCGAAATAGTGCACGGCTTCCATTTTTGAGGAAAATCCGACAACGCCCATTTCGGGGAGCGAACTCACGACCCCGCGATTGTCAGTCCGACGCGCTACCAATTACGCCACAGATGCTGTTATCTATAGTATTGTACTATAATATATATAAACTTAGTTACAAATATTTTACAAAAATTAAAAATAAACAAAATAATTCTTCTAAAATAGTTTCTTGCAACCCCCCTTCCTTCACTCAAATAATATTCTCTAAAACTTTCTGTATATTATACCTAAAGCATTGAACGTTCAAAATTAAAGAAATAGAGTATGACGTACATGTTGCATAAGGTGACGTCATAATAGAGTAGACGAATGTTACAGGTGATGAAACATTGGGAATGAAGATGATATTGCCGTTTTTATACAGTAACAACAGTCAGCATAATAATAACAATAGTGTTGTGTTTTGCGTGCACTATGCCTAAATAGTAGTCAGGGTTTGACACATAGTGCACTCGCCTCCGGCTCGTGCACCATATGTCAAACCCTGACTACTATTTAAGAAATAAACAACGTTATCTAGTGAACATGGCGTTATGAATAGCAATTGCTCTGCTGGCATATTCCATGATGCGCGCTAGCGCATCATGGAAAATATGCCAGCAGAGCTATTGCTATTCATTACGCTATGTTCACTAAATAATCGTTGTTTATTACTTATATTTGCATTCTTTGATGTTTTCAAGAATATCAGAGGAAATCCTGACTTACATAAGGACGCAGCTTCTTCTGTCTTCAGTAAAGAACACCATACGGCTTTAAAATCAGTACACCTGATCAATACTCCTTTTCTCTAATAAATCACAATTTATAAAGTATTTCCCTCTCAAACACAGTTATCTGGATACAAGCAGCGCCGTCATAACATTCTTTTAATTTTTGTTTTGATGCAGCTGTGACGTCATCGATCAACGTTATTGAAATCATCTGACAAAAATAAGTAATTTAACACTATGATAAAAATGAGAACGCGTTTATAATGACTATTACTCCAGTATGCTTTTCTGTGATTTTTTGTTTTTTGTTTTTTTTTTTGGTATTTTTTCTTTTTTTTTTTTTCTTGAAAAAGATATAGATCTAGATCTCTTTCTGAATGTTATTACTCAAGTGTGAAGAGTTATCGTTCTTTGTACAAGTATGCATGATACGAAAAAATAAAAATATGGCGTTCTATTCAATTTTTAAAAAGTTTTATATTACAATTAAATACATTTACAAAATTAAACTTTTAAAGATATAAAACAGCAATTTTAAATTGTTCTGAATTCCTTTTTTTCCCAAAAATATTATTAAAAACTTATTTTTGGTGCTTTTACGAAACACTTCATATATATATACTTCTCAACACGTTACACAACTGTAGTAGAACCTGTTCTACACGAGTGAGCTAGAGCAATTGCACTCATAGCAGAAAGCAATTGCGTCTATAGTCCTATGAACGCAGTTGCTGGCTGCATGTTCATAGTGGGAGAGAGCAGTGGATATGCAAATATTTAGGCATAGTGCACGCAAAACACAACACTATTATATAAATATCATCTACATGTATATAAGACTATATTTAATCTCAAGTATCGAAATAAAAACTATTTTGCCCTTATTGAAAAGGATATTATAAGGCATCTTCAGGGACATTTTTTCTCATGTTTTATGACCAAATATTCAATTTGAAGACTGAAAATTAAAAGGAAGAAATTATTTTTACAACATTATATCAACAGGTAGTTCTGACTGGTCGGATAAATTGATAATATAAATATTAGGAGCTTTTACAAAACTCTCCACCTTTTTAACCTTGTGAAATCCATATATATTGTATCACTCAAGCTTTCGCTTTTCCAGATTTCAGCAGAGCAGACTTATGCCAGGACTTTTCGTTCGATAATAAATAAAAAGAGTAGGAGAAATGACAATCAGAAAGGACTTCAAACGATAGTTTAAATACTTTAATGTGAATTTTCAAAGGTCTAACTGAATTATCTTATCCGTCCACCTCCCATCATGAGACAAAAATCATTTTCCCAAGTATATTGCAAATTCATTGAAATTTTTACGCAGTCACGGAAGCTTCGTCGGTAATGCGCTCGCTCCATGCGATTTTGAATTTCAGTGACGACTGACCGATGTCGGAAAAAAGGGGTAGCAAATGTTCCTTTGCCAGGCACTTGGTCCGTGGAAGTCAAACTTGTGAGTCCTTGGGATGAGACCTTAAAACCGAGGCTGCTTGACACAGTAGACTTTGGTACAAAAAGGATTTCTTACTGCTCAGTGGTCTTAAATGCCAAATTAATGAATGTATTAATGTCTATCTCTATTTGAATTGAAAATTCTAGAATCGGGCGTAAAGCAAAATACACTCAATCAATCAAAGCTTTTCTTATTTCAAAGGGTGGACATATGTTTACAAGGACAGAGAAAATGCAGAAAATATATAAATACTAAAAAAAAGAATCTTTATGGAACAACTATTCCATTGTTCTGTTAAAATCGTTAACATTAAATGTCATTTTTTCGAATTCTGATGTTTGGTTTAAAATATTGTGACGCTTTAAAAACGCATGGACACAGTTTCAGCAATTTTTTTAGGGGGGGGGGGTATAAATATTTGAATGAGATTTTTCTTCTTATTATAAAAAAATAATTTCAGTTGTCGATATTCAAGACATATTAAAGGCTCCACACAACTGTGTTATGTAAACAAGGCCCCTGCCATATTTTTGTATATAAAGGTTGAATATACTAATATCTGTTCGAGCAAAGCAGATTTTATAAATAAAGAAATTAATTCTTAATACTATTAGACAATTTCTAGAGATTTGCAGAAACTCGTTTTGCTATAAATATATGATTTAATTTAAGTTGCAACACGTCATTTAAGTGGTTAAAAGATTTTATCCATTTTGTATAACATTACTTGTGACAATGAGTTACTTCAACAACATATTACTGCGCTTGCCGTTACTTTTAAGATATGCTATATTTGATGTCCTTTTTCGGAGGAAAAGTTATGTCATTGTCTACACTGAGATTTAATTATAAGGAATTAAGCTAATTCAACTTAATAACGACGTATAACAAAAGTTGAAATAAGCTTCATTCCTTTAATATTTATGAATATATTTGGTATACGAAAACACGGACCCTGTTTACAATTTGAAGAATTTATATTCTGTACCTCAGTTGTTAATCAACAAATGAAATTAAACTTTTTGATGATCGTTTGAATACCTTAAAATTAGTTAGGATTTGTAAGCTGGGTATTTAAAAGGTTCAGTTCAAACTGTGTCAATGTCCCTTTAAATTCTTGTTTCAATGGCCACAATTTTATTCCACTACCACTTTATCAAGAGGAGGTTTCATTGTAAAGTATTTATTAAATTGACATTTGTTAGAACAATTAATTTGTTCTAGACAAACTTTGCATAAGGAGATAAAATCCTTTTATAAAACAATTAACTCATTTTGACACATATTGAGTAATGGTTAATGCCAGTTAATCATTTATTGTTGGCTGAAATTAAGCTGTGCTGTTTTGTTTTTTTATTTGATTTATAAATTATGTACTTAATGCTTACAATACGATAGATTAAGAAATACAAATATATTTTAATCTTGTAAAAAAAAATAATATAAAAATTGGTTTGCATAAAAAACACAAGATTTTATTACAGTTTCAAGTCAATTCTTTACAATGGTAGATCGAAAACACAGAATAAGTCTTCTCCCTTTACGAATTCTGATTATATCAATTAAATGATGCATCTTGTAAAATCAACAACCCTTTAAACTTTTGTCCACATCGAGTAATGTTTTTTATTATTTTAACAGAATGGCCAAAATGACAACAAGAAGTGCGATCACTATCGCAACAAGCACCCAGTGACTCGCACTTATCCCCTTAAACTTTGCAGGCGTTGTGTATAAGATTTCCAAGAACCAAATCCATGTAAAACGACCAGGCCTTATTATATCTGTGCTCTCCAAAGCTGGATCCAAGACCTGTTAATAGAACTCAAGAGTTTATTAGTGTCTCCTGTTTATTTTCATTTTTTAATGGTGTTTATGTTCTAGTGGTCAAAGGAATAGTGGTTGGGGTACTGCAGCGGAATTTGAGGGTAGGGTGGTTGTTAAATAGATTAAACAATAATATCAACGGTATCATTTATAAGTTCTACGGTCTGTATAAATGCAATCCATCAGTAAGCAAATACGGATTAGCGTTCTTTCTCACACACTGAATTTTCAACATAATCCCGCTATTTCGCGATCATTACAGGGTACAATGACTGTCAGCAATATAGTCTATTATTGGGTCGAATGCTGACTGAGTGTTTTTTTTTTACGATTGATAATCTTTTGTTAACACGCTGTGGTTCAGTGGACAGGAAAAACGCATAAAAATTGCTGATAAAATAATATATATATATATATATATATATATATATATATATATATATATATATATATATATATATATATATATATATATATATATATATATATATATATATATATATGTCTCATGTATTTTAAGGTGTTTTGTTTCATTGTTATATCGTTTGCAGTGTACTTGACAATCATGCGATTTGTTTTGTATGAACATCAACAATTGGTTAAGCCTAGCTGTCTTTTTTGTATAAAAATATTTATTTCAAAATACAACTTATCTTAAGCTTCAATACATTTTGCACGCTTAACACTAGTAACAATAGCTTAAGAAATTTTGTGCGTGTTGCTAAAAAATGATTTTAAAGTTTGATATGAAAATTAACATATCTTAATTGAAAAAAATGAAATTGTACAAATACCTGTTTTAAAAACTCCAGCACAGGAATGTCTAAATCTGGGTAATTCTTTGCTTCCACAACACGAATCTTATTGATATTATCGTCACAATAGCTCGTGCAATGCAGATAGTTCAAGTTAGAGATACCAAGAGCTGATTTGAACCTCTCCTCAAACTTTTCAAAGTTTTCTAAAGCTGGTGATCTTTTATCTCTACCCGTCAGCACACCAAAGATAGGAATATCTAAATATTATAAAAAATTCATCAAAATCGGCATATGCCTTTAGATTACAACACTTAACGATCTTTTCGTTCATCAAAGAAGTTTTTAAATGCAGAATATATTGATTTGTTCGACACAACCGCTCTAAGTTACTCCTAATCTTACATGTTTTTTCTCTACAAAAATATTATTGAAAATATCGAAACTTCTTTTCTGGTACATTTTGTTCGATGCAATGACCTTGTTAGCAAATAAAATTTTTCATCAAGTCAAATGCTAACACTTTTTACATTAAATGTTAGTCCATTATGAACACACTTAATTGACGACAGCTTTTCCTATTATTTTTCGATTATATCAAGAAAAACTTGGTACTTGTGACCGGTCAATCGGCATTAACGCGCGCTTCTCCATGGCATCTGATCCGAACTCTGATGATTTGAGGTCCGTGTTTGCTCTTATTTATATTCTTTTACGGATCTTTGAGCTTGAATGCTATTCTTTATCTCCATGTAATACAGTACAATTCATTCATAAAATCCGTTGAAAGAATGATTTTTCTACGCATAACGTTATAAAATGGGGGTTATGAAAAGGAATAGAGAAATAATAATTGTCTTTTGTCTAACATATAAGGTATATACTTGTATTAAAATTACCTCTTTTTTTCGAAATGACAGCCCTGACAGCATTACAAAGCTCAAGTGGTAAATTCGAGTTTGCTGCAGAAGCAACAAAAATAACTCTGTCGATTTTTTTACATTCCGCTGTTAATGGATACATTTTCTCCACCGGCCATGTACCACTCGTTCTTCAATATGAAGAAATAATCATTTTATATATAAGGAAACCTTTTGATATAAACGTATCTGCACAAATGTTATAAAATCATGTTACTTGTAATTTCATTTAAAGAAAAATACCTCATCTTATTTAAAAACTCGTGAACAAGGACATTGGATGGAATTCTTCCGTAGAATAACAACTCAATTGCTTTCCGTGTTACTTGATCATCACTGTCTTCAAAGCCCACTATGTCTAGAATATCTGGAAAAACACATTGCTGGAGATTTTCGTCTGCAAATTCCATGTACTTCTTTTGAAATACCCTTTAAGAAAGTATAAGTCACCACATCACCACATTGTTCTTAAATTAAAAAAAACATTATTTATGTTATTTATTGATCTAAATACTAAGTTATGTTTGAGAATTGTGAAATACACAAAGAATTCCTTCTTTTTTCGAAACAAACTGCCAGTTAAAAACTACCTGGTCATAACTCTAAAAGATTGTAGATTTGCTTTTTTTTTTTAATTATATTAGTACAATTTAACAAACAACATTCTGTATGAATTACATATAATTTGATTTTTTTTTATTGAAACTGCGATTATTTATTCAATTTCCCTAGAGATGTGTATAAAGAACCCTTCTTTATTGACCATACACTGCTGGGTTTTTATAATAAAGACAACAAAAAAACAGAACAAAAACTTTTCTTTTTCTTCAAATTCTTTTCTATAAGTGAAATTAATTATATTAGCGGTGTAAGTTTTCATTTTCATTAACACTACTTAAAAGCTGCATTTCATACCTTAATTCATTGAAAGTTACTAGTAGTAAGAATACGAGTATGTAATATTTGCAACATCCTGTGTTGTTCAATAGACCCTATCCCTGCCACTTTCCATATTCTTTTTTAATACATGTCAGTATTTATATAGCGCTAGATATATCGAATTGGTAATATTTTTTTTACAGTTTAAAATTCAAAATTTATTATCTATAATTCATATACAAATTTGAGTGCTAATGAAGTGCACATTCATTTAAATAACCTACGGGATTGCGCGAAGTGTTATTGCTCCTTCTCCGCGTCCAGTCTTCGCCCATTGTCTATATTCTCCGGTTATACTGGCAATCATGGTATTGATAAAGGAAGATTTTCCAACTCCAGGGGGTCCAATAACAGCTATAGTCATTTGTGACTTTTTGTTCTTTTTGACTTGTTCTAATAATATTTTATGTAGGTCCTCTCTTTTTCTATCCACATCCATAGTCGAAATGATCCTTGCACTATACGTGAAAACATATTGATACATTATACTTTTATGTAAACTAGTTGAAATCTCATTCGTCGACAAACAGTTTTTAAAAACACAATTACCCACGAAATACGAAGCCACGCCTTAAAGCGTGACATCAGACAATATTGCTTGTCGATGGGACGATTTATTTAAAAAAAATATGAAAAGAATTTATGAGCGCACGGTTCACCGTTAAACGATATGTATAATATAAAAACATTGCATGAAGATGAGTGTAACATTAGAAAAATATTACATGTAGTTGAGTGTAATTGTGAAACAGTTCAACCCCAAGAAAATCATTGTCAACCGAGGCACAGCCAAGGTTGACAATGGTTTTCTTGGGGTAAAAGTTTTAAGTGTTACACTCTCTACATGTAATATTTATCATATTAATGAAGTACATTCAAAATATAGATAATAATAACTTTAATATATTTTAAAGTAAAAGAACACTTAGTTTGAATAAGGGATAACAATCGACTAGATCTCTTACATGGCGCTCCGATCCGACCCATTAATCAGCAAAAAAAAAAACCTTCAACAAAACTCGAATCTAGTAAACATGATTATTCTTAACTTACATGTAAAATCAAGTTTTAATTTAATAAGAACATTATATAGACCTAACTTTAACTTGAATAAAACATGCCTTAAGTATCGGATACATCGTAACCAAAAAGTCTCACAGCAAGTGTTTTTTTCTTTTCCCGCATAAGATAGGATTTTTTAACAGAAAATTCTAATTCGAGTAATCGTCCCGCATAAGATAGGATTTTTTAACAGAAAATTCTAATTCGAGTAATCGTCCCGCATAAGATAGGATTTTTTAACAGAAAATTCTATTTCGAGTAATCGTAGCAACACCAACCATAAAACTCAAAACATGCACCAATTAAATTATATATGCATGTGCGTTCTTCGTATATTCCAAGTTCTATCGAAATCAGACCAAAAACTATGTGAGAAGTAACATTTTAAAAGTACGTGTAAATATCCTTCATTTAATATGACACAATATGACACTGATTTTTTGATTATAAAAATGGGAAAAAATCTAAGTCACACTGATATTCCCTTTAAGGATCACTATATACCATCATGCTATAACTGATTATATTTGTGATGCTAACTTTGTTGCTTTACACTCTATTTAAATTTTTTTCACTTTAAATTACTAGATACATCACCAAATATTTTTGAAGGGTTTCTCATTTAGCCTTCACTCGGCACTTAGGGTCATTGACCATTCGTTTTTTTTTTTTTTTGCCGTACAAACACCCGAACTTTCAATTAAAGTGACGACCTTCCGGTCATGAAACGAGCGCTCTACCTTATTGCTTACAATGTCAATGTATCAACCATAGAACTTACAAAATGATGACTTTAAACGAGACTGCTGATATTCTTATTTCATCAACTTGTTTGTCAATAATTTACCTCGTTTTATAAATTGCTCTTACGTAAATCATGCTCTTGCGTTTCGAATCAACTGAGATATATACACTCCGAATGCAGATGATGAAGGTATATTGCTGTATAATAAGGGGAAGTTGACGATAGAAAAGTGAATATTCATACCTTTTAGGCTGTTTTGATCACTGTGAAATCACAAATTTTCCGTTGGGGTTTAATTTTCATTGTTTTCGAGGTGATTTGACGAGACCCAATATTCATGTACACCACGAAATGTAAAATGTTACATAAATAAGTAATCATTAATTCTTGATCCACGAAATGAAATCCCCACGAACCAAGAGATTTTCCAAAAACCACGAAAATTTGACCCCACGGAAATATGTGAAAATAAAATTCATTTGTTTTGGATTATACAACTGTTGATTAAAACCATTTACCTACCTTTTCTTTGATGACAACCGCAGCAAAGTTTCGACAGAAACACGTTTTATCCTGAGAAGATGCGTAAATGAATTAACATTTTGTATGATCAATTTGAAATCAAACACACAGAAGGAAATTTCTAAATTGAACATAAAACATGAAGATATTTTTTTTATTCCAATGAAGATTTTCAAGAGTAAAGTGAAAAGCAATCTCTATGAAATATTGTCTGAACTGTAAGTAAAAATGCAGCGATTTCCTTTTTCATTAGGCTAGTTCAAACTAGTTCAAACTAAGCAGACCAAGCAGATAGGCAACTCTGAATTGAATATTGGGGGCTTTGTTTTTGAAAGGAAAGATCGTATACTACAGACAGGTGGTGGAATTTTAAAATACAGTTCAAATAATATTCCTTTTAAACGTAGAACTGATTTTTAAATCAGTTATATTGAAACAATATGGCTAGAGATAAATCTGAAAACTTCAAAACCTATATTTTATTGCTCTGCTTATCGTCCACAATCTGCCCCCTCCTGCTTGGCGGAGGACCTAGCAAGGGAGGTGAACCGTGCCTCCTGCTGTAACGATACTGAAATAATACTATCAGGTGATTTAAATATTGATCTAATGAAAGACACCCCACAATACTGGACATCTGCTTTAGAAGAGTTTGGACTTTCACAGATAGTTACTGTTCCTACTGGAATAACAAGTACCTCAAGTACCTTAATTAATCATTTTTATAAAACCAAACCAAAAAACATATGTGAAACAAGTGTGCCCCCTATTGCTATTTCTGACCACTATCACTAATTGCATACTGCATAGAGGAAAACATACTGAAATTCAATATCGAGATTTTAAACCAATTGAAAATGAGTTTCTAAGAGATTTAAAAATGCAAATTTTGACACTCTTCTTGAACTTAAAGACACAAACGTGATAATGAATAATTTTTATGATTTATATAATGATATTCTTAACAAGCATGACAAAGTAAAAACTAAAAGAGTCAAGACTGAAATTCGACCTAAATGGCTTACACAGGAAATAAATGATGCTAGACATTTACGCAATTCATATCATTTACAAAGGAGTTCAGAAAATTACAAAATTTGGAGAAATAAAGTGACAAAATTAATAGATCAAGCAAACTCAAAGTATTACCAATAAGCAATTGAAGGAAGCTCAAGTCCTAAAGAAATCTGGAGTTATTTAAACCATTTGGCATCTAATTCCAAATATTTTACACCTATCCGTATTACATAAAATGGTTTAGATTTTGAAAATTTACTGGATAGTGTTGATATTTCTAACAAACACTTTACGGAAAGATTCTGTAAAGAATTAGCAGATATATCAGTACAAAGTTTTGAATCAGAATTATTAAATCGATATACAGAAACTAAACTAGGAAAAGAAAATTCTTTTCAATATTTATGAAATAAGTGAATTTGAAGTATTAAATATGTTGAATACACTTGATGTAAACAAGTCAGCCGATATAGACTTTATCGAAACTCGTCTTCTAAAACTTTCGACGGATGTTCAATGCAAATCTATTACACATCTTATAATTTCGATAGAACTTGGAATATCTTTGCCTCTAGCTTTGATCTTTTAGTTAAATCACAATCTGGATGTTGAGAACTTCATTCATGCCAAACGGCTCTTACAAAACTTACAGATAATTGGCTACAAGCTATGGACCAAGGAAATCTAGTAGGCATAACTTTCATTGATTTTAGGAAGGCATTTGATTTTGGTTAATCATGATATACTTATAAGTAAACTTCAATCATATCACTTTGATCAAATGGCTATTAAGTGGTTCCATTCTTATTTAACCTCAAGGTCTCAGTGTATGAAAATAGGAACATATTCCCCTGATGTTTTGCCCGTCACAGCAGGGGTGCCCCAGGGATCTATCTTAGGTCCCCTATTATTTTTATTGTATATTAATGGTCTCCCTTTACATGTTAATAGAACAGATATTGATATGTTTGCCGATGATGCAAACTTACAAACATGTCATTAAAATAAAGAAGGCATTGAGAATGCCCTAAACTTTGATTTGTGTGAGATTGAAAATTGGTGTTCCAAAAATCAAATGGTGTTGAATACCAACAAGATAAAATGTATGCTTATGGGAACTCAGCAAAGAAAATCAAGATTTGTCTGGATTATAGTATTAATATTTGTCGTTAATACACAACAAGATTGCCACTTTCCCTAAGGATTAAGAATAAAGTTATAATTTGTGAAAGTGCAAGGATGTGTCAATCAAACCCGCCAAAAGATTTAAAGTTTAAATAACTTTTGAATGAAACAAGATTTTTAATTCATTTTTGTGTGAAATGCTATTAAAATATATAATTCGTGATATTATAGAGAAAATATTAAAGATTAACTTCAAATCTGTGAAGACCTTTAAATGGACAAAATATTTTTACTGTACTCGTGATCACGTGTGTTGACCAGGGAATCCACAATTGTATTCACCGATAGCACAATAACGGAATTCAACAAGCGTGAAATTCCTGTAGTATTCGTAGTAACCCATAACGCAATTCTCATTCAGCTGATTTGTCGGTTAAAGTCACAATGGTGCCTCATTTGCTAATCTGACGTCAAAAAATATAGTCCCGGTTCCCATGCAAAATATTTGTCTAAAAAGAATTTTTTATCCATGATAGCAGAAAATTGTTTCATAGAGAATACATATGATTTAAACTTGAATGAATTCAAGAAAGATCGATTTAAGTACTTTTCTACAGAATGATATTACAGGGTGATGAAAACTAAAACGCAGCATAACTTGCCAGACACTGTCAGAGCTACTCTGAACTTATCAGGTTTTATAATTTGCAGAAAACCGAAAAATTAAAGATTCCGAAAACATTAGTAGGGATGAAAAGGGCAGCCCGGATTATATTAAATATGACTTATGATGACCCTTCACTACCATTATTCTAAAAACTTGGATGGCTGACCATATACGAGTTGATAGATTTTCATAAATATGTATTACTGTACAAAACACTTCATTATATGGCACCTACTTAAGAGACTCTTTTGAATGTATATCTTGTACATGTAGTAGTTATGTTTTACGATCAGAAACGAACTATGACCTTCATCTACCGAAATTTTGAACTAATCAATTCCAAAAATTCTTTTCATTATTCCGATGTTTATTTATGGAACAAATTACCTTTGTATGTACGTTTTTCACAGAATCTATACATATTTTGTAAACATGTAGAAACATTTATTATAAGTAAAATGTCTTAAAATCTATATGCACTTGTATTTTTACATCATGTTCGATTATTTATTATTGTACAATGTTTTTATAATTGTATTATTGTGAACATGCTTAGAGGGCCCCAAGGAAGACTAGTGCATCGTACTAATCAGGTTACCATCTTAAAAAAGTATTATTATTATTATCATTATTATTATTAAGCATCAACCGAAACACCTTTTAGTAGACAAAAGTCCCCTTAATTGGTTTCACCCATTTAGCTTGTTTTACATAAAGGGAACGTATAACTTTAGTACCTTCATCTTTGTGTTTATTTTTTTTAAGTATTTCACTTTTTGTAGCATAACTATCATGTTTGAAGATTTCCACTTGGTTTCAACCTAAAACAGCGGTATTAGCTGTTTACAATTGCTGTTCGATGTTTTTTAATTTGCATTTTTTTGAAAAAAATGTACACATTGCCTTATTGGCAAGTAAGTAAGGATATCGTTCAAAATAATCATATCGAAAGATTTATGGTAATTACAATGGAAACATCAATAATTACAATGGAAACAACAAACCAGTGGTTTGAAGTGTTTACCTCTTGTTGACTCGGGAATGTAATAATTATAACTATATTTTTTTAAGATTGTATATTGTTTTACATCCCTCTCGAGAATTTTTCACTCACATGGAGACGTCACCGTATCCCGGTGAAGGGCTTCAAATTTTGACCTTTACTCGGCACTCAGAGCCATTGAGCAGTGAGGGATCTTTATCGTACCAACGTCTGCTGCTGACACGGGGCCTCGACTTTAAAGGTTTCATCCGAAGGACCCGCAACTTTCACTACAAAGTGCCGAGCGCATGATGAAGGAACAGTTGCTACCCATTTCATCGACTAGGTCAGTCGCGGCCGAGATACGAACCCACGACCTCCCGCGATCACGGAGCGAGCGCTTTACCGACTGAGCTACCGTGAACGGTATTTATATATTTTTTTTTACTAAGAAACAAATTATTTAACCCACCTTAAACCATACTAAACTAAAGGAAATAATGCTGAATGTCTTTCAATTGACTGTAGGCCTATATGAAAGAACGAGGTAAGGTTTTACTTTGATATTAACAAAAAGTAATCAGGTGTTATTATTAAAATGTACTTTTCCACATAATCTGGCACTAATGTTACCAAGATTTCGTTAGAAATTAACTTAGCCACTGGTACATTTGTGTAAAATTGTGCAATATGGGACATACCAGGTAAATATTGATATTATTCACGTAGCCGGATTTTTACTAAGCCGAAATTTATTAATATTGCTGATAAAAACAACGTCTAAGCTTCTCCACATGATTTGGCACTGGAGTTACCAAGAATTCGTTAGCAAAAACTTAAGTTACTACAGTTACTAACTTTGCAGATGAAAACTATCACTTAGCTTTTCCGCATCATTTGGCATTGACGTTACGTAGATATCTTTAGTAATAGATACAGCTACTAGAACTCTTTATGTAAATATGTGTGCTATTTGGGGATACAAATGTCGATACTTTTGAAGTAGCTGGATTTCAAAATCGCTGATATTCACTGATATTGCTTATAAAAACAATCTCTTAGCTTTTCCATATGATTTGGCACTGATATCACCAAGATATCGTTAGAAATAAACTCAGCTACTAGTACCTTATTAGTAAAATTGTGCAATTTTGGGATACAAGTGTTGGTATTCTTAAAAAGGCTGAATTTTTACATCGCTTTTATCTGCCGATATTACTGATAAAAATAATCAACTAGCTTTTCCATATGACATGGCACTGGAGTCAACAAGATATCGTTAGAAATAGATATCAGCGATGTTTAAATCCAGCTTTTTCAACAATATCAACATCTGTATCCAAAAATTGCACAATTTTACACAAAAGTATTAGTAGTGTACTTCTAACGATATCTTAGAAACAGCATTATCAGGTCATGTGGAAAAGCAAAGAGACAGTTCTTATCAGCAATATCAGTAGGTAACAGCGATGTAAAAATCCAGCTACGTCAATATTAACATTTTTATCCCAAAATTGCACAATTTTACACAAAAGGCACAAGAAGCTGAGTTTGTTTCTAATGATATCTTGGTAACTTTAGTGTCAGATCATGTGAAAACGTTTAGACATTGTTTTTAACAGCGATAACAGTGGATATCAGCTATGTAAAAATTCACCTTCTTCAAGAATATCTATATTCGTATCCCAAAATTGCATTATTTTACACAAAAGGTACTAGAAGCTGAGTTCATTACTAAAGTTATCTTGGTAACATCAGTGCCAAAGCATGTGGAAAAGCTTAATGATAGTTTTTATCAGCAATATCAGTAAATATCAGCAATGTAAAAATCCTATACTTCAATAATATCAACAGTTTTATCCAAAAATCGCACAATTTTAGAAAAAAAAGATACTAGTAGCCGAGTTTATTACTAAGGTTATTTTCAGTGCCAAAGCATGTTTAAAAGCTAGAGACAGTTTGTATCACCAATATTAATAGATAGTATCTTATAAAAAATCCGGCTTCTTCAATTATATCAACATTTGTATCCAAAAATCGCACAATTTCAGAAACAAAGGAATTAGCTAGAATATCCCAAAATTGCATGATTTTACACAAAAAGGTACCAGAAGGTTCTTGCAATTTACCAGTAGCTAGTAACTAATAACCAACCTTTCTTCTCGTAGCCAGTTACTAGAAGCCAACTTCATACACTTGTCGTAGCCAGCTACTTTTAGCCAGTTACTAGTCACTGGATTTTACGAGGAGCGCTGACTTTTACAGTTGATGGCTTACTTTTACACTAAGAAAATATATGGTAGCACTTTTACGATATACAAATTTAGTAGGGATAGCAATCGATTACAGAATTGCTAATCGGTTAACCGCAAGACGTTCCGACCGACTAACCGGTTAACCGTATCAAAATACGCATTTTCGTAATATACATAATTCTTTTTTCCTTTGAAGATCTATTCATATATAAAAGAAGACTGAAAAAGTCTATATGTTAAATTATTATTTGTCTTTATTCTTGCTTTTAAAAAAATATAAGCGTATCTATTTTATTTTATTTCAATATAGACTGGGCAGGCACGTAGCATCGATTTTGAAAGGGGGGGCAGCCACAGAAATTTTTTTTTTTACTTACCTGAAAAAGTTGACAAGCAAAAAAAAATTAAAACGTAACTTGCCCAAAATCCTATTTCGTGGGGGAGGGGGGGGGGGTTAGAGACAAACTTTTTTCACTGCAATTTTTTAAGCTTTTAGTACTAACAGTACTATATTTCCTTAGTAATACTTTACTTTAGTAAAGAGTGGGGGGGGGGGGGGCAACCAGACTTTCAATGAACATTTTCAATAGTAAAAGGATTGTTGGCAAAAAAAGTGGGGGGGGGGGGGCAGGCCCCTCTGTCCCCCCCCCCTCCCTGTTGGTACGACCCTGCTGGGGAAAAAAATTAATAAAAGCACGCACGAATCATGTCTAAGTAATAACTGATATTTTTCTAATTCAGATTTCACATACGTTTATTCTGCGTTGCCACCATAATTAAAAAGATTTAAGTCTAAAATACATCACTTAATTTTTGTGTTTAAACAGCAATTAACACTTCAAACACAAATATGACCAATTAATTACCCTACAATCTCAATCCTGAGAACAATAATTACATCCAAGTCATATTGGATATGTGAAAACGCCGAATTATCAATGTTTGTGCAAATATTTCTTTTAAAAAAAAATGAATTAATGCTGACAAAATTATGTTCTAATGTATATAAATTTTAATTTTTTTTCCGACTAATGCCTAGGTCACATTTTCCGGCCGGTAGCCGTAGACCGGTGGTAATTGGTGGTAA
The DNA here is from genome assembly GCF_032062105.1 of Saccostrea cuccullata. Classification (NCBI taxonomy): domain Eukaryota; kingdom Metazoa; phylum Mollusca; class Bivalvia; order Ostreida; family Ostreidae; genus Saccostrea; species Saccostrea cuccullata. Next base: position 191,478 of record NW_026923819.1, on the reverse strand, counting down.
TCCGTGGTGTTAACGATGTCCCAACACCGGTCCACATTGGCCTAAAAGTCCTTAAAGAATCAGTCACATTATCCAGCGATGGGTATACGATAGGCAAACAATGTGTTTTATGATAAAAATGGCGTGCTTGCCGGCCGGACTTACGAAGGCCCAGCGATGCAATGCTAATTATGAAACGATGTTCCAGGATAATCGGCCGAAGTATATTTCTTCGCTCATACCTTGGTGAACATGGTTCGAACATCGGTCGACTACGGGCCAATGTTTGATCGAACACCACTCATCCCCCCGATGACCTCAGATTCAACGGATATTGGACGATGCTCGGTCATACGAGTGCCGATCCCTAAAAGATGTGTTAATGATGGGTTACCGATGAGGAGTTATGAGGGGCATCGTTGGAGACATCGCTAATTTTTAACCACGAATTATTTCCTACCGATTCGCAAAATGGCCGTAGTCACCGTCCGATCACAAATGGTGTCCGGGCGGCAACCACGCCATTTTCATCAAAAACCGCATCGTATACCCCATCGCTGGATAATGTGACTGATACTTAACCGATTACAGATTTTCTTACCGATTGCCATCGTTCCAACCCTCGGGGAAGTAATTGTCATTTGTATTTATTAATTCAATTTGCTTTAAATCAGATATGTGTTACGCTCCGAAATTCTGATTGTCGTTATACAATCTTTGTTTCGCTCCAAAATTGTAATTGTCGATTAATAAAGTGCTCATCGACCATCAGAATTTCGGAGCGTAACAAGGATTTGATTTTAATCAGTTTGCTTTTTTTTGTAAATTGCCCGGTGAATATGTATTATGAACTTTGATGTATAACTGCTATAAATGAAAACTTAGTATGTTATATGTAAATACGTCTCAGTTAATTTCTATGTAAGTTAATACCATATATCACTCTTTTGTCTTTCATGCTTTAAAACTATTCAAGGCATGAATTTGAAAGGTGTTTTCGGGGGATGTTGTAGTCAGTTTCACTAGTACACCAACAGATACTTTGAAAAATAATTCAATATCTTTTCTTCCTCTTGTTTTTTTTTGCGTTAAAAATTACGAAAAATATATTCCGAATTCCCGATATTAAATTACAGAAATCAGCATCATTTAAATTTCTACGGCAAATGAACAGTAAAATTCTGGAAAATTTATCAATGAAATATAGGCGATAACGAACAGTATTCGGAGGTCCGTGTTTGCTCTGCTCTTATTCTGTATTGTTTAATGGACTTTGAGATTGAATACTGTTCAATATCTCTATATCCTTCATTCAAGATTAAAAGCCATAAAGCAATACAAAATAGGAGCAGAGCAATCACGGATTTCCAAAACATCGGAGAGGGGATCAGGTGCCAAAGAGGAACGAGCATCAACGTTTTCGATATTGTCATTTTATACATGAATCGATCGCCGAAAAAAACATCAATAATCGTTTCAAGGAGTGTATTGGAATATATAAGAGATGGGATCTATTGGCGCCAAGATAAAAACGGGACCTGTCTTACGTATGAGTGCTAAAAGCGAATCAGGAAAGCGAACGCCGGAATCGCTCTAGCAGACCGAGAGCTGATTCCAAGCAAACGTGGAACAAACACAAGGCGAACCCAGAGCAATCTTAAAATAACTGAAAGCGGACCCAAAGCGAACCCCGAGCGAACCCAAGAAGCAAACCCGGGGTGCGCTTTTGGTTCGCCCTAGTGTTAGGTTGTGTGCTGTCGGAACTGTAGTTATTTCCTAATTTTCGATTCTTATTAAAATCAATTGCAGTATATAATACATATTATTTCATGCTTTTCTTCTAGGGTTATGTTATTGAGAGAAATATTTATATTGTTAATCATACTTATATATATATATATATATATATATATATATATATATATATATATATATATATATATATATATATATATATATATATATATATATATATATATATATATTATGAGATTTTGTGGGAGATAAGTGCAATTAATTCCCAGTGTTTTGTCTGAAGAAATAAGTCTTATGAAGAATATTGAGATAACAAACAGTTTTCAATAACAAAGTTAGATCTCTTTGTTATTCAGTATTGCCCGAATGATATTTTAATGAAATAAATAGCTTATTTTTAAGCAAAGTTTAATTCGACAATTTTTTCCGTATGTTTTTATGACTGTTCATTTGTTTTTGTTTTTTTTTTAATTTCGTTTTAATTTATACATGTCTCGAGTTTTCAAGGAAAAAATCAAGCTTTTCAAAGTAATGATTTACGTTTCTCAACTTGAAAACGATAACGCTTTTTCCTATACGTTTGAGAATTAAAGAAGTGCATAATTATATGACTCAACCGCCATTTTTTTTTATTCTTATGGGAAATAGCTATTTTTTAAATTAAATATGTTTGTTACAATTAAGTCGAAGGAAACTCCATAATAAAAAAAATAGTCTATTCGTCTATGTACTTAAAAAGTACGCAAAAATAATTTCTTACCTGCCTCCTCTCTGCTCTATTTCGCAAAGTAAACTACAACTTTCGTGCAACCTTGAATAAAAAGAATGCAATCTCAAAAACAGAGTATCTTGTTGCAGACTTGCATGCATAATATGGGTAAACAGATTAGTTCATAAATTTTTAAAAAGCTTTTCAATAAAGAAGGGCTTATTCCTTACTTTTTTACAATATTGTGGCCCAGTTTTAATCGCAGGGTCAATAATTTCTAGATCATTTTCCACACTACAAACACATTTTTATCTGCTGATCTGGCAGAATTTTTTTCCTTCTTAAAAAGCTCTAATATCTAGATTTTTCCAAATATTCAGAGGTAAAATGACAGGATCCATCCCCCATTGCACGCTATCCCACTCTGTGAATTTAGAGGTCTGAGTTCCCGCTCCTCCCAATCTGTACTGTCTCAAAGGACCTTGACGTTTGATTCCTGTTTGTTATCTTCAAATCTTATTCTAGACCCCAGAATCGAGTCATGAACAGAAACAGATTGTCTTTTACATCACACTGGAAAACGGGGCGGTCCTTCGGATGAGACCGTATAAGCCGAGGCCCCGTGTCACAGCAGATGTGGCACGATAAAAATCCCTCCCTGCTCAAAGGCCGTAAGTGCCGAGCATAGACCTAATTTTGCAGCCCTTCACCGGCAATGGTGACGTCTCCATATCAGTGAAATATTCTGGAGAGGGACGCTAAACACTATAAAATCAATCAATCAATCAAACATGTTGCTTTTGTTACACTGCTATTTCATCCGCCGTCTACCTGACATTTTTGTCAAAACCTCAAATACATTAAATTGTACTAATAATTTAATAATCTTGTGCGTTGCCGGTAAAACTCAGTTTGCGACCATTAAATCTGCATTATGGTTGCAAATCCAAATAAAGATACTTATTCCCTATTTTTCGATTTTTATAGTATTTTGTCTGCAACAATTAGTCATTCTCAGTTACTGAGTATTGTGTCAAAATTAATTGTAATGAAAGAAAAATATGAGTAATGATACATATAATCTAACTAAAATGAATTAAGACATCGACAAGTGTAAATTAATGGGAATGACGCTCTAATAAGATGTTTCCAAGAAAGCAATGTTTTTTTTACCCCCTGACCTTGATGTTTAACCTAATTTTCAAAAGTTTTAACGTGATTACGTTTGAATGACATATGATAGGGCATACATATATTACAGAATATGCAATAATAATTATAATGACATATTATCCACTTAGACAGAAAGCAAAGGACCATAATTCTTTGAATTTGCTAGTTTATTATTCCTTTTGATACGAAAACATCCTCATATAATGTAGATTCAAGTTTTTATGTCCTGTTAAGAATATGAACTTGAAATACAGTGTTTGTCATTCATCCGTCCTTCTATCTTTTTATCCTTCCGTCTGTTCGTCCTTCAGTCTTTTCGTCCTTCCGTCTTTTCGTCCTTCCATCTTTTTATCCTTCGGTCTTTTCTTCCATCGCACTTTACATTTACCTCAGTTCACGTCTCATTTTCAAAGAAACTATTCGCGATCTTTGTATTTAACTTGATAGACTGATAAATATTGATCAGAGCTGTGGAACTCATCTACATTTTTTTTTTTACATTAACCTTTCCTTTGGCGTCACATTTTTTTAAAATTTTTGTTTAGCACAACTTGTATGTAGCACAGTTTTAAAGATATCATACAGTTGCAGCAAAGTGTAATCAAACTTCATATGTTGACACATAGTGATGTAATCTTTCCAACTGCATCACCATTTTTGACGTATTTTTTTTTTTAAATTACTGTTTAGCTAAGTTTGAAAAAAACCATTCAAAGTTACTTATCAATTCTTAATTTCAAATTAGTATAATATATTTTAAAATATAAAATAATCGATTCATGATATTTTTATTCTTTTGCAAGTAGTAAAGGCCTACAGATGTTAGCTTTCCAGCTGCATAGATATTTTGACCTCAACTTTCTCTATGATCTCTCTTTTATTAAATAATTATTGTTAAACTCAGCTTCAAATAAATCATTCAAGCTATTTTATAAAACCTGATATGCTGACGGGTATTTCTGGGAGCTATTTAACAGCATCAAACCATTCACGTTAGCTCGGTCAGTAGATCGGAAGGTCGTGACTTTGAATCTCGAATAAGTCGTTCAAAAATGGGTAAACTATTTCTTCGCGATGCGTTCGGCAATTTGAGGTGAAAGTTGTGGGCCTTACGGATGAGACCTTTAAAACACTAGGCCCTCATCACAGCAGGCGTTGGCTATAAAGCAATACAAAATAGGAGCAGAGCAAACACGGACTTCCGAAACATCATAGGTGGGATCAGGTGTCATGGAGAAGTGAGCATCCCCTGCCGACCGGTCACACCCGCCCTATGCTCCTTGTCATGATCGGGAAATAGCGGGAAAATTTGTCGTCCATTCAGTGTATTAATGATGGACTAACAATTGGTATGAAAAACGTCAGTCAGCATTTGGCTTAGGCTCTTAATGCTCTTGCTGACAAGGTCACTGCATCGGCCACAGAACTCACGAAATTATGATCCTAAACGAGAAATTGTTCACACCTAGAGCATTCCCTTTGAGTAACAAATCAACTGAGATATATATGCTCCGTGTGCAGGCGATGAAAGTATATTGCTACATAAGTAAGGGAAGTTGAAGAAAGAAAAGTTATACATGTTCACGTTTATCTTAAAACTTGTTTGTTAGATTACCATTAACGTCTTTTTCAAGTAAATATATCCCTATATGAAACAGATGTGTCCGACTCCGTGGTATCTTTTATCTCAAGCTCACCAGGTATATTTTGTCGACCTGGAAATGAAAATTACTATTGTTAATTGACAATACGTTGTCGATATATCTAAATGTTGAGTTGAAGGCCATAGCAAGTGTTTTCTTCTTTTCATGCATAAGATTTTGCACAAATTTTGCTTCATATGAATATAAAAATAGGTCTGCTAATAACGGAGCACAATTTGTACTCATGAGAATTTCAATAGATTGTTGGAATACCTGGTCTCCGAAATGCACATAGATATTGTCAATTTGAAATTCAAGCAACTCTTTGATGTCAACTCCAGAGTACTTGTGTAGCAATCAGAATGTTTTTTAACAAAATAATTTTATAAATGACCAATGACTTGTGAGTAAAGTTGGAGGCAGAAGAAGAGCAAACAGAGTCCTCCAGAACATCAGAGGTGGGACCATGTGCCATGGAGGAGTGAACATTCTCTTTCGACATTTCACATCCATCGTATACTCTTTGTCATGATCGGAAAATAACGGGAAAATCTGTCGCGTCCACAATTCAGTGTGTATGTAATGACCAAATTATAAGTATGAAAAAAATTAGTCGGAATTTGATTGATTGTATACTGTTTTACGTCCCGCTCCAGAATATTTCACTGATATGGAGACGTCACCATTGCCGGTGAAGGGCTGCAAATTTAGGCCTATGCTCGGCACTCAGGGCCTTTGAGCAGGGAGGGATCTTTATCGTGCCACACCTGCTGTGACACGGGGCCTCGGTTTATACGGTCTCATCCGAAGGAATGCCCCATTTAGTCGCCTTTTACGACAAGCAAGGGGGTACTGAGGACCTATTCTAACCCGGATCCCCACGGGGTAGTCGGAATTTGATCTGTATTTGCCGACAAAGTCGTTATATCCACAATAGAACTTACGAAGTGATAACTTTGAACGTTTTTTTTGTTTCAACCTTATATAAATGTCGGGAATTTCAAAGTTGAGTTTTCTAAGGTCCTACTATATTCCTCGATAAACAGAACTCGCACAAGCATGGGAACTTATGATATTTTGTTGTTGTTTGTGTGAGCTATGAACGTACTCTCACATTTATTGAACTAAACAGACAGTCTTTTTGATGACAGAATCTTGGTAGTTGATGCCGCCTGCGTGCATGCGTAGTGTCACAGCGTATGCTCTAGTGTCGCGGACTAAAGTATTGAACATTTCCTTCGCAGACTCGAATCCCACTGTGGGACGTGAAGTCCTATCCTTTGCATGAGACCTTATAAACTAAGTACCCGTAATGTATATGTTTCAAGGCTCTTTATTCTATTATTTGGTTGCATTTCAACTTATAGTTGTTTTAAATAAATATTTTTAAAAAATTCAATATAGTTTGCACAACATTTTCTGATAAAAAAGCGATGTCAGTAATTTTACATGACACCCTCGTATATATACGGTATTAGAATTTCAGAAATAAACTTACGATATTTTTTACGCTATTAAGCATCGGACTGTCTCTATGTATTTTCATTGGAGAAAGCTTGATAAAATTGAAAAGAATTTGACATACATTGTGATAAATGTAGGACTAAGAATCTTTTATTACCTTCCTTAGGATGTTTAATGTAATAAACAAAAAGGAATTAGCAGTTTAGCAACCGATTGCTTTTTAGTTCATTCACACTTGATAAAATTCTTACAAATAGTCGTAGATTTTCAGTATACTCATAACTTTATCTCATATTATGAAGTAATATGCTTTTTCAAAAAGAAGATAAAGGAAAAAATAAAAATACTTACTCGTTGACTTTAGAGTTCAGTTGGTTTTGTTTTGAGATTGTTCTGATATAGACTTTGAAAACGATTATGGTATATGCACAAGAAGCTTTTCAATATGAATGGCTTTTGTTCGTCACTAAATGCGACGGACCAATCTAACTTATCCAGTTCCGCTAAATAGTCTTGGTCCAATCCCTTTGGTATGTCGCAATCATGTACAAAATTGATTTTTTCCCGCTTCTAAAATTATTTTGTCTTAGATAAAAAAAAAAGGTTTTTTGTGATTGCTATCGACCGGTGCCTGTCATTTTTGTCATTGTTGTCATAAATATTATCAATTGCAACCAAATCTAAGTCAAACTATTGCCAGGCAAAATAAAAGGGTTATTGATAAATTCAATCAAAGGATCACCCCCTCTTACAAGGGGAGACATATCGATTTTAATGAATGATTAAAGCTTCATTAAACTGATTTTTAACGTGTCATTAAATTCCGTTGTTCAAAGTATTAGTGAACGAATCGGTACATTAAACCTTCATTATATTCCTCAACTTTAATGAAGTTAAGTGGGCTTCATTAAATGGTCATTGAGTATGGCGGCCTACGTTATGTTCTGCCCGCTTGGCAGAGGTGGGATCAGGTGCCATGGAGGAGTAAGAATCCCATGCCGACCGGTCACACCTGCCGTGTGCTCCTTGTCATGATCAGGAAATAACAGGGAAAATCCGTCGTCAATTCAGTGTATAAATAATGGACTAACAGTTGGTATGAAAAACGTCAGTCAGCATTTGACTCAATGATAACCTGTATTTGCTGACATGGTCATTGTATCGATCATAGAACTTACAAAATGATGACTTTAACCGAGACTGCTGATATCCTTGTTTCGTCAACTTGCTTGTCAATAATTTACCTCGTTGTAGAAATTGTTCATACGTATAGCATGCTCTTGCGTATCGAATCAACTAAGATTTATATACTCATTATGCAGGTGATGAAGGTATATTGCTGCATAAGTAAGGGAAGTTGACGATAGAAAAGTTAAAGTCATCACGTTTATCATATAGCTTGGTTGTTAGATTACCGTTAGTGTCTTTATCAAGTAAAAAATCCAAGTATGAAAAAGAAGTGTCGGACTCCGTGGTATCCTTTATCTCAAGCTCACCAGGATATATCGTATCGACGTAGGAATGGAAATTACCATTATTAATTGAAAATACGTCGTCGATATATCTTAATGTCGAGTTGAAGGCCACACCAAGTGTTTTCTTCTTTTCACACATAAGACTTTGTATAAATTCTGCGTCATATGAATATAAATATGTCTGCTAATAACGGAGCGCAATTCGTACCCATGGGAATTCCAATATTGGAATACCTGGTCTCCAAAAACCACATAAATGTTGTCAATCCGAAACTCGAGCATCTTCTTGATGTCAACTTCAGAGTACTTATGTGAGCAATCAGAATCTGTGTTAAAAAAATAATTTTACAAATGACCAATGACGAGATAATTAAACTTAATTACGAGTTCCATTTTTATTGAAGAAGCAGCTGTCAATGATATCAAAAAGCCTGGATTTTAATTTGTCGCGGGGAATTGTTGTGTATAAAGTTGAAAAGTCGTAAGTTACTATATTTACGTCACCTGTAATAACGTGTCGAGCAGAACTATAGTTAAAGGGCGAAGAAGAACATAAATACGAAGAAGGATTATGTTTCATTATTATGTTGAATTTAAAAGTTGAATTTTGCTAGAATCAATTTTCTTTCCCTGGTTTTTATTACATTTAAAGTTAATTCCGTCAGTAATTCTAGTGAAGTTTCTGATGAAATCAAATTACAATTTTTTTTTATTTCAATGTTAGGCATATATATCCTTCAAGACACTCACATACTTTGTTAAAGGTTGTTTTTTTTTATTTTCACGTCATAATTTAACCGATTTCTATTTGGTTCATTAAAAAAACTATTTATTATAGGAACTTTGTAAACAAAGACATTGCATTGTGGGATATTCCACTAATAATAAATCTTTAATGAATTCTTACATATTAAATGATTCAATGACTAATAAGATTCTAATAAAGGTTTTGTACAACACACTTTAATGACTTTATTAACTAATATATCATTAAGAATTTAATGAATCGTTAGGCTGAATGATCCATTAAATTTTATGAACCATTGATACAACCAGGTCCTGGTCACGCTAGAGAAACACTGACATCTTACAAACGAACGTTACCTAATACGGGGATCAGTCATTGTAGTCTATTCACGGTTGGATTATTGAATTCTTCAATTATATTGGGATTTCGATAGATAAATTCCCACAAGACACCTCAAAGCCACGTCTTGTCGTAGTTACGAAATCGCATCATCTCGAGTCTTTCCGTCAGGGGTCGGAAAAACAACCTTGAATGTATTAACATCACCGGATGTTAAAAATTTATACATCTTCCTGTTTATTCAAATATAGTTTATGCCTAGATCACATGTCCCGGCCGGTAGCCGTAGACCGGTGGTAATCGGTGATAATCCGATGCCCGATCCGATCCGATGCCCCAACATCGGTCCACATCGGCCTAGTAGTCCTTAATGTATCAGTCACATTATCCAGCGATGTGTATACGATGGGCAACAAATGCGTTTTATGATAAAAATGGCGTGGTTGCCGGCCGGACTTACAAAGGCCAAGCGATGCATTGCTAATCATAAAACGATGTTCCAGGATAATCGGCCGATGTATATTACTTATCTCATACGTTGGTGAACATCGTTCGAACATCGGTCGACTACGGGCCAATGTTTGGTCGAACATCGACCGATGATCGGCTGTTATCTGTTGAACACCACTTAACCCCCCCCCCCCCCGATGACCTCAGATTCAACGGATATTGGACGCTGCTCGGTCATACATCGGCCGATCCGCGAAATATGTGTTAATGGTGGGTTGCCGATGAGGGGCATCGTTGGAGACATCGCTGATTTTTAACTACGAATTATTTCCTACCGATGACCCCACCGATTCGCAAAATGGCCTTGGTCACCGTCCGATGACTAACGGTGTCCGGGCGGCAACCACGCCATTTTCATCAAAAAACGCATCGGTTTCTCATCGTATACCCCATCGCTGGATAATGTGACTGATACTTTAGACGGAGATAAAATTTCCTTCTTCAGATATTTTAGGTAATATCATTACATTGAATAAAGTGATATTTTAATAAATTTAAACAAGAATCTCTCTCTCTCTCTCTCTCTCTCTCTCTAGATCTCAATACAAGACACTATATAGAGCGCATTACCTATTTACTTGATTGCACGGATTCATTTTTTTCAAACTGTAAAAAGTAACCTTTCCCGATTAAAGAGAAACACCGACAGGAACGAACGTAACTCGCCCTACCTTCCCGTATCTCGATAGTTTTCTCGGGACCAGTGATTGCACCCATATAAATTCGGAAGAAATAAGTATATGTGTAAGATAGAACGGATAGGGTTTTAGCCACTTTGCAATTGAAAATTGCTCATGTCAAATGTATTGTTATCATTTACAATGTTTTAAAAAAGCGATCAAATAGAAGAAAATAAAAGTACACCATAATACTTTAGACGGATTAGGAAACACGTTTGTCATGCGTCAGTGATTAACGTTTACAAAATACTCGTAGTGTGCGCCTTGTTCATATGGGGAAAGCTTACTTTTTACAGTTTGAAAAAATAATAAATCCGTGCAATCAAGTAAATAGGCAGAGCGCTTTATGAAATGTCTTGTATTTAGATAGAGATATATATATATTTTTTTTTTTTTAATTAAAATATCACTTCAAAGAAATAAACTAGCATTCATGGTAGACAGTATCTTCTTAGATGATGTATTAAATGGCGATCTTAACTAAATTATCTTGGGCTGCTTTTATTTTATAAATGTAACAGGCATGAAGCAAGCAATTTCAATTGGGGGGAGGGGGCACAAGAAAATAATTTTAGTTTAGAGTCACTACCAAACAATTCCTTGGGAAGCCAAGATGAAAGATATTTTTTTAATGAGGGGGCACAAATATACAGCAGCTAAGTTTTTTTTTTAAATATTACATTGTTTTTTTTATCGACTTCATAAGGGGGAGGGGGGCTTATCCCTAACCCCTCAACCCCGTTTCTATATGCGAACGTGTATATCCGTTTATATATGTGTACATAGAATTCACTTTTAATTAAAAAAAAATCATGCTCGTAGTATCTTAATCACCTCTAACTTTTTAACTGTAGGTATCAATTTTGTATGCTGTAAATTGTAAATGTTATTAATGAAATAAAGCCAAAAAATATCTTTGGACTCGGATTTTTATATATTCCAGGGGTTGGGGAGGGGGTGGGGTGCTTAGGTCCTATAATGACATGCTGATATGGAACTGGTTCTCATATATCTTAAATTATGTCAAAAACACAATTTACTAAACTTCCATTTTTGGGCCTTGAAAGATAGGGATATTACTTTCGGTCTGCCCGCTCCTCTTATAATTCTGTCCGCCTGTTACACATTTGTTTCAAGCAATATCTCAAGAAGTCTTTGAGCTTTTACAGTGAAATCAAAAAATAGCTTTGAGTCTGGGATGTTAAGGGCGGTCCTGTCCACTAGCACCCGCGCAAGGTTTTGGGTTTTTGAAATTTAGTTTAGAATATTAACTCCTTATTATCCCGACCGACCTTCGTAAAGTACCCCCCCCCTTTTCGACCCCTTCTAGATCCGCACATACTATTATTTTTTTAATTTATGCCACAGAATGACATTTTTTAAATTTTCCTTTCATTTCCCTTCTCGAATCCTATTGCTCGTTTAAATGTCCGTGGAAATGTATAGTAGCGTTACGGTATACGTAGCGACAACGACAAGACGTGGCTTCGAGGTATCTTGTGGGGATTTTATTAATCGAAATCCCAATATAATTGAAGAATTCAATAACGCAACCGTGAATACAATAGACTACAATGACTGATCCCCATTTTTTGGTTACGTTAATTCGTAAGATGTCGGTGTTTCTCTATAAACAAGGCGCACACTAAAGGAACATCGACATCTTACGAACGAACGTATCTCGCCCTAATTTCCTGTATCTGGATCGTTTTCTCGGGACCAGTCATTGCAGTTTAAAATCGGAACAATTTAGTTTTTTGTAAATCATAATTATTTCCAGATCTTAATCCCCTTTTAAATGATTTTTAGTTTCTTATTTTTCTTTGATTAGTCATAAGGTCTACAATGAAATTTATAAAATAAAGCCTACGAAGGAGGTGAAAAATTATACATAAGACTGTACGTCTTGGAAACACGTTTGTTATGCTTGAGTGATTTTCATAGTGTTCAATAGAAAGAAAGGTTATTTTTATACAATGAAATAAAAACTAGATTCCAATGCTGTGTGTCGTGCAAAGACGACAAGTTCATGGGCGGATACAGGGTTTGTGTATGGGGGTGGGGTAGGGGTGGGGCGTGGATAACTTAAATGAGGCAAAGGGTCTTGGGCCGCCTGGCAGGGCCCTCGGAAACTCCTGGATTTTCGTGTATTTTAAGAGTAGGGTAATTTTTTCATTTATTTTTATTTAAAGTGACATATAGGTGCGGGTGTTTGAATATTCATTGTATTGAATGTTTCTTGTTGTATTGTAACATATGACACTATAATAAATGATTTCAAATGTTTAAATGTATTGTAGTGTTTACAGTAGCGACTACGACGAGAGTGGTTTTGGGGTATCTTATAAGGATATTTTCGATTAAAACCCCATTGATATTGACAATATCAATAAAGTAACTGTGAATACAATGAACGATCCCCTTTTTTAATACGTTCGTTCGTAAGATGTCGGTGTTTCTCTAATAAATGTCAAGTGTAACGAATGCGACGAGTATATCCTGGTGTTGATGTATCGTAGATAATGATATCGGAAATGACCTAATCACGTGTCGTGTTCAGCTTTAAGAACCGAAGTCCTGTACTTCTGTGTCACTGCTCAATGTCTCTGAGTGCCGTGTAAGGGTCAAAATTTGAAACCCTTTACCAGTATATGGAGACGTCTCTACATGAGTGAACAATGCTCGAATGTGACGTGAAACAACATACAATCAATCGACCAATCAATCTCGAATACATTAACATAGTTCAATTAATCTAGCAGTGTTTTAAATGGTAGGAGTAAGTTGAGGATTTAACTTACTATTTTCACAAAGACTCATTTAAAAAGCTGATGCTATTTCAACTTTGTCAAGATTGTTTATTAAGATATTCAATGTAAAACAACCTTATTTCGTGCCTTAAAATCATATAAATGAATAAGCCGATATTTTTGGTCGTAATAGCATTTTGAAGATGTTATAATTAAAAAAATGTTCCAACGATTGAATTTACATTAAATTTGAATTATTTTCCAATTAACTGCACCTTGAATTTTATGTTGAGATATATAGGCAGCACATGTTTTCGGACTTCTTTTTATGTTTTTTAAAAACATTGTAAAAGGTAAGTTGAATTTGAAACAAACCTCCTGCAAAAACTATGCATAAACTTCCTTTTTATCAAACTATACAATAAAGTTATTTACCGAAGAAATTTGGGGTAAATTTTACATTGAATACCTTATGTTCTGAAAAGTATTGACATCGCAGATTAGAAGAAAAATAGGTCTAAACTATTCAATGAAGAAAGTGCGAAAACATTTATATAGTTCTTCAGTTCGCTTTCCTCCTATAAAATTGAGAAAAAAGAAATTACTCCATAAAATATATTAAGGGGAAAATAGACGAAATGTTCACGTGGAGAAATCGAACAATTCGCGAGCTCAAATATTATAAAATAGACATTTCCAGCTAAGAGCACCACGAGCTCGGACTCGTACTCTGTACTTCGATATATAAGGGGCCGTATAAAAAGTTTTTAAAAAGGGTTGTAAAGCTATATACTAAGTATGGCGTATCTGAACTTAAAAAAGTAAAACACGATATTAAACAAAGATTAAGATAATATTTGCTATTCAAAATAAAATCACTGGTTTTGAACCCATTCATTCATTCATTCATCTTTTATTTCCTTTATAAAGAGATTTTAGGTAGAACAAAATAGAGCATTAAATTATGTACATATCATATTACGTTTATACAAAAAAGGAAAGATAAAGCGTTAAAGATAATGTCAACTACATGTACAATAGCGCTCACAATTGTCCATGCAACAAACTTACATGTGCGAGTACACCGCACATAATCTTTGATACTGCGCGCAAGCACAAACTAATAATTTCAGATTCACTTTTTTGAGGTCTTTCTCTTGAAGTTCCGTTAAAAGCGTTTCAGGTTTCCGTCCGAGGACAATGAGAAAAAGGTCTTTCTCACAGAGACCACAAAGTTCTGCTCCAAGTCTGATGTCAAATGAGTTAACGATTGAGTTCCACCATTCGTTGTGACAAGCAGATATGGCACCACAGGTAAGCGTTGCATGACAGAAAATGTCGTCAAATAGATAAAGACACAAGTTGCACGTCGAAGCACTTGCACACTTTGTGGATACAATAAGTTTGCAAGCAAATTTGAGTTTTTTCATATCACCGGTGTTTCTGCGTAAGACCACATGTCACACGGTTTACTGTCCCGAAATGCAGAGTTGAAGCGTTGGAAATCTGGATCCGCGAGAACACGTGCATTTCGTTGTTGAGTATGAAATCTATGGATTGTTGATCGAACAATAGCTTTCCAACAGTTTTTAGATGGGCAGATGCCTGTGTTCAGCCAGGTCAGCAGGTGGGTATGCAAGTTGTATTTCCTGAGAATATCAAACATATCGGAGCTAAAACCTCTCGGATCTGAAACCAGATGTGACAGGAAGGAGAAGAGTCTTGCGTTAAAGATCTGTTTGGTGAGACACTTGGAGTCCATATTACACAGCCTTCCTAAGAATAATAACTTTCTGGCATCTATTTCAGCATGTATAGGAAGTATATCCATAAGTTGTTCGCACATATCCGATCGAGTGAACTTTGGTAGATTAAGAATAATATTGTAAACTCCATGTTGGAACGTGTTTAGACGCTTGTAGTCCTCTTGTGTCAAATTACTCCACAATTCACATCCGTAGAGTACAGAGGCAAGAACGATCGTTTTATAGAGATGAGTTATAGTTAGAGGATTAACACACGAGATATCGATGTCAGATAAGCCATAGAAAGATTTCCATCCTTTGTTACAGGCGAACAAGAAGCGGTCCTTTGGTTTTGCTTTGTCGTTTATGATGATATCCAGATGATTGTATTTTTGATCGAATGGGATTGCTGAGTTCCCAAGAAATATTGGTTTATCCGCTGTACTGTTCTGTTTGGCACGGAATTTCAGAATACATCATTTTGTTACGTTGAAATTAAAACGCCATTTACATGCATATGCGTAAGCTATATCCATCATGGCTTGAAGATTTGCTGGAGATATAGCGATGCAAGAGATATCGTCAGCTAGTGCAGGACTCACGTATTTGGGATCCAGAACACATCGTAGCGATGTTGAATTACAGAGTTCTAGTTCGTCCAAAAGCTCGTTAACAAAAACAAGATACAAAAATGTTGACAAGACGCCACCTTGCCTGACCCCTTGATCAACAGTAAACCATCTGGATTGTTTTTGGTTTACAATGACGGCACTTACAGTATTGCAATGGTAGTCATCGATGACTTGCCATAATTTGCCTTTGATACCTAGGTTGTAGTGTTTATACATTAATCCTTGTCTCCATACTGTATCAAATGGTTTACTTGTGTCCAAGAATATATGTATTGCTGCCTTGTTCCAGATTATGGTTCAATGTTTCATGGAGGTTGAATGAAGCAGTTAAACATCCCAGTTGTTTTTGGAAACCTTGTTGTTGTACATTGGGGAATGTATTTGTTTCTAAGGAGGATCGTGATATTCTGTTAGACAGAAGCTCAAAAAGTTTGTATATACAAGGCAGAAGAGCGACAGGTCTATAACTGTTGCAAGAATTTTTGGGTTTGTTACCGCCTTTGAAGATGGGAACAATCAGTCCTTGTTTCCATGTAGAGGGAACAGATCCTAACGTCATTATCGCATTGTACAGCTTGCAGAGACATCTTGTGATAAGATCGCTACCAAATTTGATATGTTCATTTGTTACACCATCAATGCCTGGGGCTTTGCGCGTTTTGAGTGCTGAGATTGCACTTATAACATCATTTTGTGTTATATGATCTTCATTGGAAGACTCAGAAGAAATTGTTTTGATGCGTGCTTAATGACCCTCGATGACATGTTGAAAGTGTTTGTCAAAATGATCTTCTTCCAGTGGACGATAAATCTCCTCGTAAAAATCTGCAAAAGCATTTGCTACGCCGTCAGGATCGGTTTGGGTCTTACCATTGGCGTCGCAAATTTCTGGATATATTCTAGAAGAGCGTGGTCGCCTTTGTTTGACAATTCGCCAAAATAGACGTATGTCTATTTCCGCTGCTTCATCCAAATCTCGGTAAAAAGATTTTAAATAATTTTCATACTCTACGTTGTGGGCATTTCGAAAGTTGCGTTTGGCACGTTTGTAGTCACTGTATGATTGAAAACCCATACCTCTGGGCCTGCCCTCGGAAACTCATACACGGCGCAATAACCTTTCTTTTGCATGGAGCTCCTTTACGTTTTTTGTCCAACCAGGTTTCGTGAATGGGTTCATTTGGGACTTTGGGATGAAGCAGTTTGCAGAAGTAGTTAGGATACCTACAATTGATTTATAGTAGTTTTCACTTGTACGTATTTGAACATTAAGTATCTTGTGCAACTCCTGTTCAGTGTGTTGCCTTTAGTTAGTGATGGCTTCAGGACTGGCCTTATGCCATGCCGTGAGTTTACAGTGAGAGTTTTCCAGGAAATTTAGTTTTGCCTTGAGATTGAAAGATACAAAAACCGTTAAGTGGTCAGATGTAATTGAAATTGACCCTTCCTTAAAGACTGAGTAGAGATTTAGATTTCTTGCAATCTTCCAGTCAAATAGAACGTAATCGATCATTGTTTCTTTTGGTGTGAAGGTAAATTGCTCTCCTTCAACGCAGAAGTCTATCATAGGAGTGCATAAAGCACATCGTTCAACAAAGTTGCGTAAGATTTCGGATTTTGCATTGTTAACTTGGAACTCGCGTAGGAGACTAGCATTGAAGTCACCAGCAAATAAGACTTCGCCGTACTGACAATATTCTTCATATAAACCTTGCATAATGTCAATGTTAGCCTTATAGTCGTCAAGTACATTATCAGATGGTAGATATACACCAAAAATTAAAAGAGGCACAGTATCAGATAATGTTACTTGAATGCCAACAATGTTGTTAGTAGCGTCACAAGGAATTTCCCTTACAGAGAATTGTAGATTTTTGTTAATGAGGATAGCGACGCCACCTTTACCACAGTGCTGCAAAACGGGACAATCCTCTGAATCACTCTCAATCTTTAAAATGCTGTACATAGTATTTAGAGTGTATGCTATTAAGGTAGTTTCTAGAATTTTTACCAAGTTTGTGTTCCGACAGTATGGCAATGTCGCATTTTGATTTTTCCAATAACGAACACACAGACAATGTTGATGAAATAATGCCTCGAACGTTCCACGATAGAAGTCGTAACATAATTGTGAAGTAAAGAGGGGGCTTTGAGCTAGAAGGCTTGTGTATGAGTTGTAAGGCTTAGTCTTTTTGTTAGATGAAACAAGTTCAGACTCTCAGTCTTCATGGGTGTTACTTTGTTCCCACATTTTATCCATTCTCTTTCACTGTACCATTTGCGACAAATCACTCCCTCGGGCCAAAAATGCGGAGATTCAACCAACTGGGAACATTTTGGAGACACGTTGACCTTAGCTGTTCTTACCATATATCGCCCTCTTGGTTTGAATAACCTAGGATTTCTATGTAACACGATTAAATTGATTTAAATTGTGTTATTTACAGGAAAGTCCTATCTTTATATAAAGTAACAAAACAAAGATAAAGATCATATTAATTTAAGTTAGCCTGAACTTATCAACTCTTAGAACTTAAACGCCATATATGACTTGAAATGCTACATATTACGTTGCTTTATCTAGGAAACAGAGTTTTTTGTTGTTTGTAAATTAATCAAATTTTGACACGGACCCTACAAATTTTGAAACAACTGTCAGAGTCAGTGAGCGAGTACGTTCCCGAGATCGCGAAATCTGGAAATGTCTATTAGTAGCACAGCAAGCACGGATCTCTAAAACATTAAAGGTGAGATCAGGTGCCATGGAAGAGTCAGCATTCTCTGCCGACCGGTTACACCTGCCTTGTGTTTAGTTCATTGAAACGGCAAAACAGCAAATGATGGACAATTTTCATAATCCTTCGTTTAAACATAAGCCTTGAATGATCTAAAAATCATTTTAGCTCTCATACGCTCGTATCCCAGACCTTTTTTTTTGGGGGGGGGGGGGTTTCAATATTATTATAAAGAGTTCATAATCTTCTTTAGTTACATGTATTTAAATTTATAGAAATAATCCATAGGAACATTTTCAATCTGATTTTTTTCAATTGAACTATGTAAGGTGTTTTTTTTTTTCTTTTTCTTTCTTTTTTTTTTGTTTTCTATTACATACATTTAAAAAAAGAAAGAAAAAATGTAATTACGAGTTCGATGCAATCTCCTCATAAGTTTACACACTAGTATAGTTTACATGTACTCTATTATCTAGAATACGATTGCCATTCCCATTACGTCTAAACATATGCTAGACATGTGTGAATAGTATTTATTTCAAGTTATGGATAGTTATTATACTTTGAAAAATAAAATGAGATAGAAAAATACGAAATAAATTCTTGATTGAAAGCAAACATTTTTAAATAGATTTCCTTATAGGTAAAGATAGTTTGTGACTGTTCCATCGCCAAGCGCCTAATTCGGTAATCGGTATTTCTTTGAAGCCCCTTACGATGACATTTCTTAATGAGTAAAAGCTTCTCTATTTGAATGAAAAGCAACACACAATCAAGCAGTCAAGTTTTAGAGATAGTCTGGTCCTGATTTTTAAAAAGAAGGCTAGAAATAACTTCTAACGGCAAATAATTATTATTTGGTCCAGCATAGTTTTTTAACCTATTTCGAGTATGCTGATTCCGAAAAAATATGCTGGCCTTCATGAAAATAACGTTAAAGAGGTTAAAATGGCGATTCAAAATGGCGGACACCCAATTTTTCTAATTTTCTCTCAATATCGTTCAAAAAGGAAAATTAATGAGTGAATATCTAACTGAGTGTAATAAAACTATAAAAATCATAAAAGAATGCTAACATTATTAGTTTAACTCAGGAAATTTAGTCGTTTCTACGCTTAATTCGAATTTTCTCTGATTTTTTGGTTTATTGTTCTGTATTCCGCTTTGATCAGGATTTTACATTTGGAAATATCCATACACTGCATATTTGTATTTTTTCCTCTGCATCTCACTATTCTACAACTGAATGATGGCGCAGTTGTAAGTTAAAAGTCAAAATGGCGATTCAAAATGGCGGATATTTGAATTCATCTTTTTTTAAAAAAAAACTATTTCTTAATGTCGTTTACATAGTAGAAAGGATTTGTGAATATTTTACTGAGCATAGTACAACTATGTAAAATGACAATAGAACACTAATTTTATCACTTTAAATCGGAAAATTTAGTCGTAAAATTTGAAATGTGTTTATTACCTAGCTCAAAATGGCAATTTAAATGACGTCTTGTACACTCGAATTTCGAAAAATACTCACACTGCTTAATTCTGGTTCGTTTTGCAGAAAACAATTTGCAGTTTGTTTTTTTTATTCATGAAATAATGTTCAAATATGCAATGAGAGTTGGAGGATATTTTTGTTAATGACTTAGGATTTTTATAACACGGATTTTTGTTTAATTACTTCTATTGTTAAGATAAAGTTTTGACGACAATTCCGATGATATTTTACTTTTCACGTGTCTCACCTTGCTTCTTCATATAAAAAGTTAATAATATCATACATTAATTGCTGTTTTTAGGACAATATAAAAATTAAGCTACCCCAAGAGCAGTATCCCCAGAGCATTAGGGCGAGTTAACATTCAGTTGTTGGAAATTATTGATCTATTTTAAGTCCAGTGTAGAAAAAAAAAAAAAAATGTTTATGTTCATTTGGAAGGTCTAGTGCAACGTAACACAGTATGATTTTTAAAATAATTGACCACGACCAATTATAGCGCTAGTAATTGTTACCTCATATAAATCTGAATATATTATAATATCCAAATATAAACATATATATTAAGAATTATCAGTATAATATACATAATCCATAATTTTTCTTGATTGTCCAGCTCTGATTCTGTGTCCCTAGATTTGCATTTTGTTTTTCTCAGTCAAAAATTCAACTGCATTCTCAAATATTTCATTCTGTGAATGGATAATTTTGTATGGAACGGTGTATATAAATTTTTAAAATTTGAAATTTACAAAATTTGAAAGAAGAAAATGTTTGTGTTCAATCCCCCTCGATTCTTGATACAACCTTACACTATCCTAACAAAGAAGTGTGGATCAAGTTGCCTTTTAAAGTTCTTGAAGTGTTCAAGAAAATTTTGTTGTCAAGAGAAGTGTTGACTAGATGGAAATCAGGAATGGCTTAGGCCTATTGATACGAAAGCTTGTAAGTGATAGGAATAACGAGGAATCTGCAGGCGCTCTTAAATTGTATATTTTCACAAATTTTCTCACCAAAATATGCACACAATGTGATTTCAGGTGATCAAGTTTGAAAATTTTCTTGCTAATAGAATGACCTTTCTACCCTAAAAGACAACAAATCTATACGAGGTCAAAAAATAAAGAGCTTTTATACACCCCCCCCCCCTGCTTGAAAAGCGGGAGGGTAATTAGTAATCGGTATTTCCGTCCGTCTGTTACGCTTTGGGGTACCCATCCGCAACTCCTTTTATACCACTGAATGAAATTAGATGAAATGTTCACAGAATCTTTATTACATATTGCCATTGTGACCTCCTATTTTACTTTTTGATCCGACACATCTTTTGAGTTTCCCATAGCAAAACATGGACACTGTCATTATATGCATATGGGAGACCGGGGTATCATTTAGAGCTACTAGTAATTGCTATCAGTACCTCTAGTTCATTTTGCATATGATTTTGGAAAACAAAATAGACTTTTCACATTTGAACATGAATGTGTTGTTCCTTGAGTGTTGGTTGATTGATTATATATTGTTTAACGCCGAGTCAGCAATTTTTCAGCTATGTTTCGGCGGACTATCAGTTTAAATAATCGGTTTTTGAAGGAGTCTGGTTTCTCTGGCGGCCCCTAGTAAGCTTACTCTTTTTCGAACTCCAGAGAAACCATCTTTTACATGCCAAGGAGGTTGTCATCCTTGACACAGGGCACCATTTTACTTGAGTGTTGGAAATTCAAAAATTCCGAAGACAGACTGAAATATATGGCAAATAAAGCTGGAATAGAAGATGTTAGGGGGGTAATACTACGTTCTTATTAGTGCTAAAAAGCTAGAACAAAGTGTTTGATGAAATCGGACAAGAATTTTTTCAGTTACATGTATATTTGATGGTGTGTCGAGGGATGTTGAGGTAGAAGTGCGAGATGATAATCACAGCGATGCGGGAGTGATTTTAGGTGGACGGGGGCTCAAAGTTTTTGAAACACGTACGGTCAAATACAAAGGGGGGAATTTGGAAACTCTTAAGTCAAGTTTGTTTTAACTATTTCCAGAAAAAATGAATCTTTTCAAGTAATTTTTGTTCATATTTAATAGACTAATCAATATATTATATATACTATGTATATAAAAAAAACAAACTGTAATTTATTTTCTGCAAAACGAACCAGAATTAAGCAGTTTCTACGAAATTCGAGTGTATCAGACGTCATTTTGAATCTAAAGGGATAAAATTAGTGTTCTGTTGGCATTTTACATGGTTGTACTACGCTCAGTAAGATATTTACAAATCCTTTCTCCTATGTAAACGACTTTAAAAAATAGTTTTAAAGAAAAAGATGAATATCCGCCATTTTGAATCGCCATTTTGACTTTTACTTGCAGCTGCACCATCATTCAGTTGTAGAATAGTGAGATGCAGAGGAAAAATACAAATATGCAGTGTATGGATATTTCCAAATGTAAAATCCTGAACAAAGCGGAATACAGAACGATAGACCAAAAAATCGGAGAAAATTCGAATTATGTGTAGAAACGACTAAATTTTCTGAGTTAAACTAATAATGTTAGCATTCTATTATGATTTTTATAGTTTTATTACACTCAGTTAGATAATTACACACTATTTCTCCTTTTTGAACGATATTGAGAGAAAATTAGAAAAATTGGATGTCCGCCATTTTGAATCGCCATTTTGACCTCTTTAACGTCATTTTCATGAAGGCCAGCATATTTTTTCGGAATCAGCATACTCGAAATAGGTTAAAAAACTATGCTGGACCAAATAATAATTATTTGCCGTTAGAAGTATTTTTTTCTATAAATCGGACCAGACTAAGATACCAAGCAAACTTTACAAAAGACAAACGAAACCTAAAATTTGAAGAAAAAAGTAACCTTAAAAACTAATAAACAAAATGAAATCAAAATGTTGTTTATATTTATCTATATCTATCTATGTTATGTTTTTAAATATTAAGATTAATTAGCTAACCGTATCGATCCCTGTAGATATTTGGCCTATGATATATTCTTTTGAGATTCAAAGAAACTTGACTAAAAACACACTCATAAATTTTCATGACAACTATTTAAATATCGCGTGTTACTCAATTTGTTTGCACACACCATTGCAGTTATGAGACTGCGTCTTTCAAAAAATGATAGTTCAATGCTTAATTGGCATTTATGTTTTGATTAAAAAATGTTGAAAATTAACCTACACAAATAAAAAAAATTAAGGTAAAAGGAAAGGTCAAGGTAAAACCCCTTTTGTGTGAAGGGCTGACTTTTAAAATCGACTGTTTACTTTTACACTAAGACAACATTTAGAACGGCATATACATTATTCGTAACTGTACACAGCGCGGATCTAAAATTATACATGTATTGAAATGTAGTTGTAAAAGACTTAAATCATAAAATGCATATTTCACAAGCCATTTTAGTCTTATACAACTACATTTCAATACATGTATAATTTTCAAAGTTGTTCTTTTAGGTTTTCAATCCCTAATAGGAAGAAATTCAAACAAAATTGAAAACATAACAGATATGTATAGACATTGAATACTCAGTTTATTTAGACATACTTCCCATTTATTTCTATAATTATTTTTAGTGGGATTTGTCCTAATTCATGACCTTAAATTTTGGTAAGAGTTAGCTCCCCTTTTTTAATTAATCAAAAAAAATTTTTTTTTTAATTAAGCTGGTAAAAAATTGTTTTCAATTATCATTCTATTTTTAATATTTTAATGCATCTTTCCACCACAGGATTTATTGATATTGAAATTATTTGAAATTTTATTTTGAAAAAAATCTTTTCCCCATAGACTTCAATGCAATCTTTGTTAATAATCTACTGCTTAATAAATGAATTTTGTGAAAAATTTTCGTGAACAATCCTTTTCCACTATAAAATGCTTTAATATAATATCAGAGTATTGTGTACTTGCCGGACATTTAAGGGTAGGGAATGTAGTCCCATTAGGGATTGAAATCCTTAAAGGGACATGGACACAGTTTCAACTGAATTTGTTTGATACCAATTTTAATATTCGCAATTCCAAACTAAGACAATTCTAATGATCACCAACAACTTTGAAGGTCATTCGTTGATCTACAAAAGAGAGACAAAACTAAAAATTCTTCTTAATATAAACAAGGCCGTTGCCTTGTTTTTGTTTACATATAGAAAATATCATATTTGTAATAAAATAACTTTCAGCAAATCACTAAAAACTGTCTTACTGTATTTAGAATTAACTTCTTTATTGACAAAATCTACTTTTAACGAACATGTACTAGTATATTTCACATATGTAAACAAAAACATGGCACAGGCCCTGTTTGCTTATCACAGGTTTGGAGGTCTAAATAGACATGATAAAATTTGAAAAACAAATTTCTTTTTTTAATAAATCAAAATTGAGCATTGTATGCTAAGGCCTGGAAAACTTAGGTATAAAAAAGAAAAGGTTTTGGGTGATACATGTTATAACGAAGTTAATTCGTTTTAACCAATCTGTTATTCGTAATAACAAATTTTACAATCAGTTAGAACAAATTCATCACGTTATTACAGTATAACTTTTGTATCCATTCTAGGGAATTCAACAGTTTTTTTTATAATAACAGATTAAATTCATCATTACAAAATGTTAAAACGAGTTTAATTCGTTTAGACATATTCAACAATTCGTAATATATATAAATTACATAAATATTAATGATAGGTCCTAAATTGGGTCTTTCATATATATTTTTCTATAAACCCTAATTTTATCAATGGAAATGAAATATATGGAGATAACGAACCGTAGTCATGCTAAATTCAAATTCATGAAATTCATTAAATATTTAAAAGTCTCATTTAATTTTCAGAATTCGGTTAGACAAATTGGATTTGTAGTTACAAATTTTTGAATTTGTTAAAACAAATTCAATGCAATATATTACGATATGAAAAATACAATTATAACGAATCATCTTATATGAATTTTTTAAACATGTCCATAATGGGCTTCAGCGAATACTTTGTCTATAACTAACACGCATTTATAAGGAAGAGTTATCTACCACCCATGTTCACAATTTTCGATTTATCGCTAAATTGTTAAACACAGGGTCCTCAGAGGTTGGACCTTTCCAGGGTAGTTTACTCCTACCTTCCTACAAGAGTTAGAGAGAGTAGGTGATTTAAAGTGCAATCCTATACAAAACAATGTAAAACATTGATTATGATGCATTAACATTCTCCTATGAATTGAAGTTGATTATTATCGATGATTATGATGATTATTAGCCAATCCGTTCTGTGTTTAAGAACACTAACCTCGTTAAATAAAAATCTAATCCATCTGTAAATCATGGAAAATCCTTAAAATATTTTACCTCATCTGAATTACCTATATTCCTAAGAGTAACATAAGCAATTTATATGGGGAATTCCCATGGGTATAAATTGCGTTCCGTTATTATGCGGGAAATCAAGAACATGTATATTTTCATCCTTTATGTGGATTATATGCGTTCAAATTATTTAATACTATGTAAGATTTACTCTTCCAGACAAAATCATGAAAAATAAAGATGTTGTTGGCCACTGCTTTTTCAATAAAAATGGAACTCGAGAATTTACTTACCTGGTCATTTGTCATTTGCAAAATTATTTCTGTTAAAACAGATTCTGATTTCACACACCAGTACTCTGAAGTTGATATCAGAAAGATGATTGAGTTTCTGATTGACAATATCTATTTGGTTTTTTTGGAGACCAGTTCTTCCAACAATCTATCGGAATTCCTATGGGTACCAATTGCGATCCGTTATTAGCAGAACTATTTTTGTATTCACATGAAGCAAAACTTGTGCAAAATCTTATGCGTGAAAAGAAAAAAAAAACACTTGCTGTGGCCTTCAACTCGACTTTAGATATATTGACTACGTATTTTCAATTAACAAAGATAATTTCCATTCCTACGTCGATACGATTGTCCTAGAGAGCTTGATATTAAAGATACCACAGAGTCTGACATATCTGTTTCATACTCGGATATTTTACTTGAAAAAGACGTTAATAATAATCTAACAACCAAGCTATATGATAAACGTGATGACTTTAACTTTTCCAGCATTAACGTCCCTTATAGTCTGGTCCTGATTTTTAAAAAGAAGGCTAGAAATAACTTCTAACGGCAAATAATTATTATTTGGTCCAGCATAGTTTTTTAACCTATTTCGAGTATGCTGATTCCGAAAAAATATGCTGGCCTTCATGAAAATAACGTTAAAGAGGTCAAAATGGCGATTCAAAATGGCGGACACCCAATTTTTCTAATTTTCTCTCAATATCGTTCAAAAAGGAAAATTAATGAGTGAATATCTAACTGAGTGTAATAAAACTATAAAAATCATAAAAGAATGCTAACATTATTAGTTTAACTCAGGAAATTTAGTCGTTTCTACGCTTAATTCGAATTTTCTCTGATTTTTTGGTTTATTGTTCTGTATTCCGCTTTGATCAGGATTTTACATTTGGAAATATCCATACACTGCATATTTGTATTTTTTCCTCTGCATCTCACTATTCTACAACTGAATGATGGCGCAGTTGTAAGTTAAAAGTCAAAATGGCGATTCAAAATGGCGGATATTTGAATTCATCTTTTTTTAAAAAAAAAAAACTATTTCTTAATGTCGTTTACATAGTAGAAAGGATTTGTGAATATTTTACTGAGCATAGTACAACTATGTAAAATGACAATAGAACACTAATTTTATCACTTTAAATCGGAAAATTTAGTCGTAAAATTTGAAATGTGTTTATTACCTAGCTCAAAATGGCAATTTAAATGACGTCTTGTACACTCGAATTTCGAAAAATACTCACACTGCTTAATTCTGGTTCGTTTTGCAGAAAACAATTTGCAGTTTGTTTTTTTTTATTCATGAAATAATGTTCAAATATGCAATGAGAGTTGGAGGATATTTTTGTTAATGACTTAGGATTTTTATAACACGGATTTTTGTTTAATTACTTCTATTGTTAAGATAAAGTTTTGACGACAATTCCGATGATATTTTACCTTTCACGTGTCTCACCTTGCTTCTTCATATAAAAAGTTAATAATATCATACATTAATTGCTGTTTTTAGGACAATATAAAAATTAAGCTACCCCAAGAGCAGTATCCCCAGAGCATTAGGGCGAGTTAACATTCAGTTGTTGGAAATTATTGATCTATTTTAAGTCCAATGTAGAAAAAAAATAAATGTTTATGTTCATTTGGAAGGTCTAGTGCAACATAACACAGTATGATTTTTAAAATAATTGACTACGACCAATTATAGCGCTAGTAATTGTTACCTCATATAAATTTGAATATATTATAATATCCAAATATAAACATATATATCAAGAATTATCAGTATAATATACATAATCCATAATTTTTCTTGATTGTCCAGCTCTGATTCTGTGTCCCTAGATTTGCATTTTGTTTTTCTCAGTCAAAAATTCAACTGCATTCTCAAATATTTCATTCTGTGAATGGATAATTTTGTATGGAACGGTGTATATAAATTTTTAAAATTTGAAATTTACAAAATTTGAAAGAAGAAAATGTTTGTGTTCAATCCCCCTCGATTCTTGATACAACCTTACACTATCCTAACAAAGAAGTGTGGATCAAGTTGCCTTTTAAAGTTCTTGAAGTGTTCAAGAAAATTTTGTTGTCAAGAGAAGTGTTGACTAGATGGAAATCAGGAATGGCTTAGGCCTATTGATACGAAAGCTTGTAAGTGATAGGAATAACGAGGAATCTGCAGGCGCTCTTAAATTGTATATTTTCACAAATTTTCTCACCAAAATATGCACACAATGTGATTTCAGGTGATCAAGTTTGAAAATTTTCTTGCTAATAGAATGACCTTTCTACCCTAAAAGACAACAAATCTATACGAGGTCAAAAAATAAAGAGCTTTTATACACCCACCCCCCCTGCTTGAAAAGCGGGAGGGTAATTAGTAATCGGTATTTCCGTCCGTCTGTTACGCTTTGGGGTACCCATCCGCAACTCCTTTTATACCACTGAATGAAATTAGATGAAATGTTCACAGAATCTTTATTACATATTGCCATTGTGACCTCCTATTTTACTTTTTGATCCGACACATCTTTTGAGTTTCCCATAGCAAAACATGGACACTGTCATTATATGCATATGGTAGACCGGGGTATCATTTAGAGCTACTAGTAATTGCTATCAGTACCTCTAGTTCATTTTGCATATGATTTTGGACAACAAAATAGACTTTCCACATTTGAACATAAATGTGTTGTTCCTTGAGTGTTGGTTGATTGATTATATATTGTTTAACGCCGAGTCAGCAATTTTTCAGCTATGTTTCGGCGGACTATCAGTTTAAATAATCGGTTTTTGAAGGAGTCTGGTTTCTCTGGCGGCCCCTAGTAAGCTTACTCTTTTTCGAACTCCAGAGAAACCATCTTTTACATGCCAAGGAGGTTGTCATCCTTGACACAGGGCACCATTTTACTTGAGTGTTGGAAATTCAAAAATTCCGAAGACAGACTGAAATATATGGCAAATAAAGCTGGAATAGAAGATGTTAGGGGGGTAATACTACGTTCTTATTAGTGCTAAAAAGCTAGAACAAAGTGTTTGATGAAATCGGACAAGAATTTTTTCAGTTACATGTATATTTGATGGTGTGTCGAGGGATGTTGAGGTAGAAGTGCGAGATGATAATCACAGCGATGCGGGAGTGATTTTAGGTGGACGGGGGCTCAAAGTTTTTGGAACACGTACGGTCAAATACAAAGGGGGGAATTTGGAAACTCTTAAGTCAAGTTTGTTTTAACTATTTCCAGAAAAAATGAATCTTTTCAAGTAATTTTTGTTCATATTTAAAGGACTAATCAATATATTATATATACTATGTATATAAAAAAAAACAAACTGTAATTTATTTTCTGCAAAACGAACCAGAATTAAGCAGTTTCTACGAAATTCGAGTGTATCAGATGTCATTTTGAATCTAAAGGGATAAAATTAGTGTTCTGTTGGCATTTTACATGGTTGTACTACGCTCAGTAAGATATTTACAAGTCCTTTCTCCTATGTAAACGACTTTAAAAAATAGTTTTAAAAAAAGATGAATATCCGCCATTTTGAATCGCCATTTTGACTTTTAACTTGCAGCTGCGCCATCATTCAGTTGTAGAATAGTGAGATGCAGAGGAAAAATACAAATATGCAGTGTATGGATATTTCCAAATGTAAAATCCTGAACAAAGCGGAATACAGAACGATAGACCAAAAAATCGGAGAAAATTCGAATTAAGTGTAGAAACGACTAAATTTTCTGAGTTAAACTAATAATGTTAGCATTCTATTATGATTTTTATAGTTTTATTACACTCAGTTAGATAATTACACATTATTTCTCCTTTTTGAACGATATTGAGAGAAAATTAGAAAAATTGGATGTCCGCCATTTTGAATCGCCATTTTGACCTCTTTAACGTCATTTTCATGAAGGCCAGCATATTTTTTCGGAATCAGCATACTCGAAATAGGTTAAAAAACTATGCTGGACCAAATAATAATTATTTGCCGTTAGAAGTATTTTTTTCTATAAATCGGACCAGACTATTACTTATGCAGCAATATATCCATCACCTGCATACGGAGTCTATATATCTCAGTTGATTAGAGCATGCTCTACGTACGAACAATTTCTAAAACGAAGTAAATTATTGACAAGCAAGTTGACGAAACAAGAATATCAGCAGTCTCGTTTATGGTCATCAATTCGTAAGTTCTATGGTCGATACAATGACCTTGTCAGCAAAGATAATTTATCATTGAGTCAAATGCTGACTGACGTTTTTCATACCAATTGTTAGTCTATTTAATATTTACACACTGACTTGACGACAGATTTTTTTCCGTTATTTCCTGATCATACAAGGAGGACTTGGCGGGTTTGACCGGTCAGCAGGGGATGCTCACTCCTCCATTTCAACTGATCCCACCTCTGATGTTTCGGGGGTCCGTGTTTGCTCTGCGCCTATTTTGTAATGTTTTAGGGCCTTTGAGATTGAATACTATTTGTTATCTCCATATCCTTCTTTCAACCAGAACCATCATGACAAAGAAACTTAATATGTGTAGGATATTCCAACAACTGACGTTCTATGTTGTTTATCTTCAGGCCATTTTTTTAAATGGAAAGTCTTAGCTCTTTATACAATTGTAATTAGTAAATGGAATCCGAACATCATAATAAATGGGTATAGAGTAAAGATAACAAATTGCCTTCAGTATCAAATAGACACAATATGAAAACATAATGCATATAATTGTTTGAAAAAAAACTGATTTATTTTGTTATCTGATGCTACTGTTAATCAACAAAGGCTTGTTCATAACCCAAAGAATACATTCAGCTTCAAAAAAATGAATAAATTCTTTATAATCAGAAGTAGCTTCTTTCCAGAAAATATTATTTGTTGATTTACTAAAATATAAAGTATATTTGGAAAATCAAAAGAAATTTTACTAGTACTTTCCATGCTTCAAAATAGTAGCAGGGATATAAACCTTGTTCGAGTTTCTTATCTAGTTTATTTCAAAAAATGTCTTTGCTTGTTATTTTACATTTTTCAGCTGTTTTGAATAGTTTTAATACGAAAAGATATGAAATAATAAAATTCCCCAAACATAACTGTGTTGTCCATTTTAGGCATGTCAATCCGTGAAATTTATTACACCAAGAACTTTTTGAGAAGTTTATACATGTATTTGGTTAGTACATTTATTCATATAGTATGACTCAAAATCGTAGAAAAAATAGGGAGTCAGTGTGCATTTTACTTAGCTACAGTACAATTAAGTTGAACTTTTTGCACTTAAATTTTTACTTTTTTATTAATCACTTAAACCTTTATCATGTTTTATCTGATCTAACAATGGCCATAATTATAATATTATTTTACGTAAAATAGTTTGAATAATATTTATCATTGAACAAATATTGCAAATTAATGCTCGTAAATTATTGCGTGACTTTTTTGCACTGGTTATATATTTCGGGGTATTAAAATCTAAATATGCATAAAAATATTTTCTTATATAAAGATTTTTACGATTTAAGTCCTAATCAGTCACAAGTATCAAGTAGTTTAATGAAGGATATGGAGATAACGAACAGTATCCAATATCAGAGCCCATAAACCAATACAAAATAGGAGCAGAGCAAACACGGACCTCTAAATTTAATATAATAAAGAAATACTGGGGTCAGTGGTGTAAATTTTGAAAAATTGGTCAAAATGAGGCAAAAAATAATGTTAATTTTATCTTTACGTACTTGATATATCTTCATTTCTCGGCAAAGTTTATTGAACGCAGATGAAAAAAATTCTTCTAAAAATATAAATTTAGATCCATATCTAATATTCATAACATATCATAACTGAGACGATTCTCTGAGTAAAAGTACCTGAGTCTAAAGTTCCAAGATATTAAATGAAATAAATGTGTAGGTTTGCAGAATTTTCTGCTAAATATCCTTCCAACACAAGAAGAAGGGTATGGAGATAACGAACAGTATTCAATCTCAAAGTCCATAAAACAATTCAAAATAAGAGCAGAGCAAACACGAACCCCCGAAACATCAGAGGTGGGATCAGGTGCCATGGAGGAGTGAGTATCCCCTGCCGACCGGTCACACCCGCCGTGTGCTCCTTGTCATGATCAGGAAATTACGGAAAAAATCCCTCGTCAATTCAGTGTATAAATAATGTACTAACAATTGGTATGAAAAAAGTCAGTCAGCATTTGACTCAGTGATAGATTGTATTTGCTGATATAGACCGAAGTGATAAGAATAGAAACTTTTATAAATTTTGCTTCTTTAAGACTTTTTGAGCAGTTTTTCATTGAATGTTAAACAATTTACATTATTTAATTAACGTATGTCATGAAAACTGAATTTTGATAAATAGATTTAAAGTACAAGTTTCTACCTGAACTCAATTCTTTAAATCTAGGCCAATAAAAACTGATACAAGTCTTATTACAAAAAATACTAAATTCTGAAGCTTCTCTTTTTAAAATAATTGTGTTTAACTCCTGATCATGACATCTGATATGTCTTTTATTTACATTGTTTTAAACATTATAACACACATTAACCAATTCTTGGTGTAGATCAGTTCGTCGTTCTGGTATCTTTAGGTCATGTGAGTCACTCTGATGACGTATTGCTATCTGTTTCTCTGTCGTTGTGCGTCTTCATTTTCATTGAATGGTATAATTGGAAAATCTAATTGATATTTTTTTAATAATCGATTCCATGGACAGGTGTTTAAAGTATACTGCTTCACACTTAATTAAAACAATTGTTCTGGGCGACATTTTCTTTTTGAAAAATAATGTCGTTATGTACAGGCACGCGAATTTTTATTAATCAGTCACCAATCATAATCAATTATAAGCCAAAAATTGAAACGTTTTGACCCCTATTACGGAATGTTTCAGAATATACGATACCATAACATGATTATGTAAAATACAAGGTGATGAATATTCAGTTACAACATATTGGCTAAAAAGCAGTGCACATACATGTTTGTCAAATTTTATTTCCACAATTTTACGGACATTGAAAGGAGTACGACGAAATGAATTCACTTTGAAAATCGTTTTCAAATGATGTCCTCTAATTTTATAAATGTCTACCAATCTGTGTAATGATCATTCCTACATATTGCACAAAATTCCAAAATTTAAGACAACAATGCATTTCTGTTATTTATAAGACATGAAGTTATAGTCTGGATTTTTCATCGGAAAAATACCTTTCTAAATAAGTTTTAGTTTTAGATTTAGGTGCAGTAACACTTTCTTATGACTGAATTTGATAATTACAGTTTTTAAGAGCATGTTTGATAAATCAACTATCCTCGCAATGCAATCTTTAACAATTTTTGGACGTAATTTTGTGGCTACATAATTTACACTCTGTGAGACTTTTTAAGTGAAACATCTTGTTGCTTAAAATTGTTTCATTAAAATATACAATGACACAAATATCAAAGAAATTGGTCAAGACGTGCGTTTCTGACATTAATTTCAAATTGTAATAGGGGTAAGAACTTTCCGAATTTTTTGGCTTATTGAGAGACGGATGATAAAAATTTAGGTGCCTGCATAACATTTCAATTCATGTGTTACGTTACACAAAATTCAAGGTAAATATTAAGTTTTTATTTTGCACATAAATCTGAACAATTTCAAAAAAAACAGAGATGAAAAATAGGGTATTTATATAATGAAAATTTTACCTTTGATATTTTCTTCGGAGATAGGCAGATTTTTTAAAATTATTTATTACAAAAAGGCTACATTGGGCATCATCTCAATATTGGTTCCATTACAGAATGATAATCTGAGGCAATCTTTTCATAACTATCTCTTTCATTCAAGTCAAAGAAGATGGTTGAACAAGGTTTGAATAAAGCTTGTAACTTCAGATAGGTTTTTTTTAAAAATCGCATTTCATGTGTGAATAAAGTATTTAAAGTAAATTTATTATAATTGAAATAATTGATATAAAAGTCAGACGTTACGCGCGATGTTGGTGTCATTTCAGTTCCTGACATATTAAAATCATATGTGATTTTTAAAAAAATTTTTTTAAATCTTGTTGTTTGGGATATTTTGGTATTAAAAGATAGTTTTTGAATAGGACTACCCGATTAAAGTCAGAAAATAGCATTCATGTAAATTGTATGCATAGCATAGAATTTTACCGCGCAAATACACAGAATTTTAAGGGCGTTGCACGGTAGATTTTTAATTAGGGATCGCACATTTCTCTTGTGTAGAGTATTCAAAAATGAATATAGATTTATCATTTTCCTCACAATTCAAGAACAATCGATGTCGTTTGTAATTTCATTAGCGATTTTTAACTTTAGCTGCAAGTAATGCAACACTATATAACCCAGGCAGACTCATTTCTGAATGGGAAAATTAAATGTGTAATTTGTTTTAACAAGTTAAGAAACTAAAGCAACCAATATATATCTCGTTAAATCGAGAATTTTTTTTCATTATAACAAGAGTTATCTCTTAATTCCTTGATAATTATCTCGTTTTAACAAGTCATACATTTCGTTATAACGACGTAAAAGGCTAATTAATGAGACAATTAAACTAATCTTATTTCCACGAGTAGTTTATCTCGTTTTAATAAGTTGGTTATCTCGTTGAGATAGTTTAAGCTTTTGAAAAGAAATTAAAGCAATATTAGTATGAAAAAGCAATATAGTAGTTCTCAATGTATTTTGATTTACTATAGAAGTAATTTTTTCCGCGTGGTACTAATTTACGCTATGTACGCGGTCATAAATTTTCCGCGGAAATTTGTCCAAGCGTACTTAATAAAATTGTATGGCATATAGTCCCAGTCTAGGAAATCAGCGTAATTTTCTACCCGCAGATTAAACAGAAATTGAGATTCCGCGGAATTATGACCCCGTTGAAAAAAGTACGTTTAAAGTAATTAAAAATATTAGTAGAACAATTCGAATAGTTGAAAATTTACTTTGCGTTAGGGTTTATTGACATGATAAAATCCTCAGTTGTCGTGTTCTTAATAATCTTCTAGTCATATTCTTATAGGCAAAGCGACTATTATTAACTCAGTATTTGTTTGACATTACTACTAAGACGAACACAAGTCATGAACAAGCAAAAGTTTGTTAATGTTCATTTCATTTGTAAAAAGAGTGCCCGAGAGTGTATGATTTTGTTTTGATATTTTCTAATTTTTTTTATTTTAGTATATTTAATTTGTTTTATTTATTCTATGACTTATCGTTTTCTCTACTGCCTGCACAAAATCCAAAAGAACTTCATGACAGACCTATAGAGTATAACTTTGCAATATATCTACTGAAGCAGTTGTTATTTTTATTATTTCAGATGTGCGATTATCTGGATCATTAAAAATCCTTATATCAAGTAATTTATCACATATAATGACCAGAATCTCAGTGGTTTGTACGTTATTCATCCTTTAAAGGAGTCTCCAAAATTAAGACTGGTAAAATGGGAGTTATCCCCTTTCAGAGGTACGTTTAATTAATTAATTAAGATAAAAAAATTTTAAGAAATAATAAATATGCTATTTTTTTTCAGATGAAGAAGTGATGCAGCACCGGCATTACTCTTACGACAAGGAATAGAGATACCACCTGTCAAGGTGTATGATCATGAAGAAACGAAATCGTCTACTTGCCAATTGTAAGTAAGCATCACTTTAAATTCATTTTCAACCCAGATCATATTTGTTTAGACACCAAGCAAAATAACGATATAGTCATTGTAAAATCCACGTCGGCCATTTTGCTTTTAGAAAGGACCTACAAAACTCTTAAACCCCAAAGGTAAAGGGAAAACATATACCTGTTGTTTTTGCTCTTGAATATGATAAGGATTTACAGGCATTGGTTCTAAAATAAAATTTTTAACATAACGACATCTTACAGGAAGACGTCATAGACAATTACTTCAATAACACTTATAAAACTATCATGGCTTTTATCTCGTTTGTTCAACATCGCAACCATTTCAATTATATCTAATTTAACAATGATTACATGTTTTTACACGCAGACATGTCTTGAATTGGAAAATGCAAAGATTTTTTTGGGGAATCTTTGTTGGATAGAGGGAAGACTGTGAGAGACTCCACCTCCAAATGGTTCATATGGTAGGAGGAGCTCAAATGGGTGAGCTAAATGACAGCTCACAGGGATATCATTCTGGACATGCAGAAATGCTTCCCCTATATGTGTGCTTTACGTTTTGATGACGTTTATGTAGGCATTGTTTTTAAACAAACTCCAAACATCACCTCATAATAATACTCAGACAATACTTATTTGAGGAACTTTTAAAAGTTACCTGGATTGATTGCTGATCATGGAATTGATTTGGTAGTTTAATTAATTCTTTTTAAGATCATAAATTGGAAGAAATAAAAAATATGCTATTTTTTCCAGATGAAGAAGTGATACAGCACCGGTTTTACTCTTACGACAAGGAACAGAGAATAGAGATACCCCCTGTCAAAGTGTATGATAGTGAAGAAATGAAATTGTCGACTTGCCAGCAGTAAATAAGGAACACTTTAAATTCATTTTCAACTAAGATCATATTTGTAATGACAGCAAGCAAAACAACATTATAATCATTGTAAAATTCACTGTCGGCCATTTTGCTTTGAGAAAAGACCTATGAAATACTTGTATTCCAAAGGAAAAATAAATACCTCTCAAAAATTCTCAACATAAAGACATCGTACAGGAAGACTTCATCAACAATTACCTCAATAATACTTCTGAAACTATCATGGCCTTTATTTGGGTTGTACAACATTGCAATCATTTCAATTATATTTGACGATGATGGCATGTTTTTACATGTACAAACAGACAAGTCTTCAATTGGAAAATCCAAAGATTTTTCGGAATCTTTGTTGGATAGGGGGAAAGCATGTACGAGATCCCACCTCTAAATGGTACATATCGTGGGTGGAGTACCTTTTTGAGTACCATACAAAGGGGTGAGCTAAATGATAGCTCACATGGATATCAATCCGAACATGCAGAAAACCTTCCCCTATATACGTGCTGTCAGATTTCATGCCATTGTTTTAAACAAACTCCAAACATTATCTCATAATAATATTCACATAGACAATACTTATTTCAGGAACTTCAAAAAATTATCTGAATTGATTGCCAATCATGGCTTTGATAATTAAGTCTTACAAAGGATAACATTCCAAATGATTGTTCCAGGTGAAACCAAAATAAAAATAAGGAAAATTAGCTATTTTGCAATAAGGAACAAAACATAGTTAATGTACACGAAACAGATTTTATTTTGTGAATAAAGAGCTCTCAAAGCAAGTTCTAATTCAATTAATCATTCTGAGTTGATAAATTATCCTACCCTGTTGATGAGAGCTATTATCAATTCACATAATAAGAACTGTTTCTGAACAAAGAAGGAAAATTATTGAACGACGATGAATTGATCCACATGCTCTGAACATCATGAGAAGATTTATTTTCATGTGTTGAAAATTATCCCAATATCAGAACATTAATGTATATGTTTAGTTTGTGAAATTGATTCTAAAATATTATAAACCAATGTGCATAATAATCTGATAATTGTCATAATAAACATTTTCTAAGATTAAGATCGAAGTTTTGTGAAAATCTGCGATTCAGTTTTTAATATTCTTAAGATCCCAAAGAACCAAATGAATTTGAACTACCATGTATCTACATGTATATTGGATTCCGAAACTTCATAAAAATCATTAAAAACAAAGATACATAGGGGGTTTCAGTAAATGCTCAAACAAGCCTCTTTCTTTACTCCTCAATAAGATATTAACAGTGGTGATGGAGAAATTTTAAGAGTGTTGTTCAACAATATATTCAAGATGTGGTGTAAATCACATCTTAATACTTAAAAATTTCAAGGAACTTTCGGACAATTTGAAATCAAAAGCTGAAAAACGTCCGGCAATCCCCTAGATAAATTAAAGTCCAAGCTTTTTGATATCATTGACAGCTGCTTTTTTCAATAAAAATGGAACTTGTAAATTTACTTACCTTGTCATTAGTCATCTGCAAAAGTAATTTGTTAAAACATTCTGATCGAAACACAGGTACTCTGAAGTTGACTTGAGCGGAAGAGTTAGTGAGTAAATGGTTGCTAAACCTCGTCCAATTTTTTAACACTAGTCAGATTCCTCGGTGTCTTTTCATTTGAGCTCTTAGGGAAATCTCAAATCAACGTATGAACGAAACGGTTACAATCAAAATGATTTTTGGCAAAATCGTTTTTTAAATTACCAACGGCAAGCAAATTGATAAGTTCCATCTTTATTGAAAAAAGTTATTATGATATATAAAAAACTGCACTTTAGTTTAACTTCAAGTTAAAGATCATGTTTCCAGTACCTTGGTTTGAAATTTTCAAATTATTCGAACGTAAATTTTTGAAATATTAAAAAATATGGGGAAAACTATCAAACAAATCAATGCACTTAGAAGTATAACGTAAAAGATGTGTTCCTACTTTTTTCTACGTGTCTGATGCAATTTCTAAAGCATTTTTAAGCAAGTTTAAATCTGAACAAAACATTTTTAGTTGTATGGCAATTATTTAAAATAACAATCATATTCAAATGTAACATAGTCTGTACAAACTTCAAAAATGTAATTTATCGCCTTTCACTGGTTTGTAAGCTTCCCCTCCTATGATCTCTATTGGTTTAATTTATACAGTTAAACTGCAATATACTATAATTAATATCTTAGAAACACATTCATTGACATTGAAAAACAAAGTTTCATTCCTTTCATTCATACTCTTTTAGACGGGCATTTGTTGCCAATGAAAGTTTCATAATTTAGTTTCATTCGATCAAACTACAACACTTCATCGACGAAGTATGCACATAGAGCAAAACAAAAGTTTTATCTTAACAAAGCAAATGGACAACCTTCGTGCAAAGTTCAAATAATGGTGAAAATAAAATAATTTCAAAAGCGCAGTATTTTGTTGGAAGTACGTACGTAAGACGTTCCACCAAAATATGTACAGAATTTTTAAACATCTAGGGGGAATACAAATCTTCGAGATTTTCGACCTTTTGACCCCCCCCCCCCTTTAAAAGGCAAACAATCATTTGCAAAACTACCAATCCCGGCTTGAAATTCTTTTTTTTCAAATTTCTTTTGAAGGAACTTTGATTGGAATTTATTTCTATTTTCCTTAAACCTTTGAGTAAAACGGCCTCTTGTGATATGCTATGGTCGTGATTTTTACAATGATGGCGTTCTTTTCCATCTACATAGATACCCTTGTGAAATAATAAACCTTAATATTCCTCTGTTGTTTTATAAAAATGTTTCTATGGATATTCTTAATTTGTTTATAAAAAATCTCGGTATTATCCAAGCCCAGCCCACATGGGACCATGATTTGAATATTTATGCACCGAATCTACAATGCATAAAGAATCTGGTTATTTTCATTCCTATGTCGATACGGTATATCCTGGGGAGCTTGAGATGAAAGATACCACAGAGTCTGACACATCTGCTTATACTTGGATATTTACTTGAGAAAGACGTTAATGGTAATCTAACAACCAAGCTCTATGATAAACTTGATGACTTTAACTTTTCTATCGTCAACTTCCTGAATTTATGCAACAATATACCTTCATCGCCTGCATAAGGAGTATATATATCTCAGTTGATTCGTTAAGCAAGAGTATGCTCTACGTATGAACAGTTTCTAAAAGAGGCGAGTTATTAACAGACAAGTTGATGAAACAAGAATATCAGCAGTCTCGTTTAAAGTCATCATTTCATAAGTTCTTTGGTCGATACTTTCATATATGAAAACCCTATCTCTTCTTAAGGTCAGACGACACGTTCCTCAAAAATATATAATTTTCCCTAAAAATTTGTCATTGAAGTATAGGTACTTAAACAAGTTTCCTCACAAAAAAGTAGGTTCCTTACCACGCATTTTGCCAAGATACCATAGGGTTATATTTCTTATATAACCATCATGGGTAATCTTCTAAATGGTCCATATAACACAATTTTGGTGTATCTATATGTAAAAACATTTTGAAAACATTGTAGAAATCAGAAGAGATAATTCTTGTAGACAATGTCTGGCCATTTATTGCTCGTTTACAATATGAAGAGTTTTATGTTCTGCATCTCATTTGTAAAACAACAAATGATGTTCAAATCATTGCTGATCATTTGAATTGCCTTAGTTAGGAATTGTAAACAGTAAAATTGGTTTTTAAAAAAGTCCAGTTGAAACTGTGACCATGTCCTTTTAATTTTACTTTGAATGTTGTTTTTTCATACAGGTGTATATATATTAATACAATAAAATGGGTTTTTTGTTAGTACGAGATTCACGTCACAGCTATTGCAGAAAAAAATATTTTCGCGGGCTATGTATTTTTTTTTCTGCAACAGGTTCGACATTAACTCGTTAGCGTTTTTTTTTTTTCTGCAATAGCTGCGACATCAATTACCTTATTAACAACCAAAGAAAGCTTTTTTTTATCATTTATTTTTTTTTTTAATTTACTCAGAAAAGCTTACGAGTCCTTGGTCTGAGTTTGCTTATCTTAGGATCTGTAGTTCGAAAAAAAAAATGGATGGAGGACCACAGAGCTAAATTGCCCACTGAAAAAAGCATACGTTATGGCGCGCAAATACTGCCCTTCGTCTCGTTTAATTAGTACCTATAATCTAAAATATTGCTTATTTATATATTTTTAATACTTCCAAGACAAATCTGCACGTGCAAGTCATGCACGAAGAGCGTTGGGCCGAATTGCCTTGCCACACAAAATGGCAGCATAAATACGTGACATTTTCTGTCTCAATTTCAGGACGTGAAGGGCTATTAACCTTGGTTGAAACGCGTGTCTTTTTGTGGAATAAAGAATAAGTCAAAGAATATGTTAGGAATACTTTGAAATGGCAAATTATACATGTATATAAAGAGAAAAAAAATATTGAAAAGCAAAGTAATTTCTTTTCGCATATAAACTTTTTTTTCCAATGAGTGACACTTTAGCTTTTTAATCGTCCATCCCTATTTTCTTTTTCAAAATCAGCGAGATCTGCAGCTAGAGTTTCAATAAATTAAAAAAAAAATCCTTGTTTCAAATATTTTTTAATTGGTACATATTTTACTTTGTCATAAAATAATCAACACGAGAAAATAACGAAGACAAAATATTAAACAATTCAGTCATTTTAAATTTCATTTCGTGAAATCATGTTGCCTCACTGTCGTCATTCAATAAAGTCTTTCTGTAAAACGTTTATTTCAGTAAATGATCATCTTTTAGAAGATAATAACTAAAATAGTTCAGATAAAATTCATCTTGTGATGTCACGTTGCCTCAGTGCCGTCGTTCAATAAAGTCTTTTTGAGACTCTCGCATTCTTCCTGTTGCTCGCGCAGCTTTTCTCTTAGTCGGCGGATCCGCTCTTTTGTGTCTGTCTCTTCTGCTTGTTCTGTTCGCACATGCGTAAAGGTGTAGTCTATCCGATGCTTTTTTCTTCGATTCTTTTCTTTGGGAATAAAATCATCACTGTTTCCAGCAGTCTCTGTTTCACTTTCGGTTTCGCTATCACTTCTCTCTTTCTTTATCTCTGTCAGTATGGCAGCTTCGAACTCGTGTTTGTCTCCCGGCTCCGATTTAACTCTAATCCATTCTTGGCCGCTCGTCCCGACATGTTTTTTATCATCTTGAAAATAGCTCTGTGTTGTGTTACTTTTATTTTCGGATGTCTTTACTCGGTCAAATGCGGTCGTTTTGCTTGTAACTAATTTGTTAATGGGCGCGCCCTCTGATACGGAGTTTACAGGTCTCTGCACAGAAGACGTCACTGCGCATGTGCTCTTTGCATTGGCGTTTTTCACTTTAGGTTTGGAAAAAACACCGATTCGAGAGACTGGGGTACTCAGTGGGATAAATCCTTGTGAAGACTGAGATACCAGACTCTGTAAATTTGTTACCACCTGACTTGTGGTACTGAGAGGAATGGATTGATAATCCGAGTTCGATTTATTTGGGAAAAGAAATAGTGGCTTAGCTGGGGATCTACAAACTTCTCCAGTAGATATCCCCGTGTAGTCAATCATCTGAGTTGCAGGTTTCTTTACTTTTACTTCAGTACTTCTCACAATTGTCTGTGGTTTGCTGTTGACAAACTGTACTTTAGAATTCGATAAAAGACTCTGTAACCGTGTGTTTGCTAGCGTAGAGGTTACAAACACTGCGGCTCTTGGGGAGGAATTTGATGAATTTGCTTGTGGAATGAGAATCAATTTTGGTTGTGCAGGTTGAGGGGCGATTGGTTGTGGCACCTGGAGAGAGATAGGTGGTGGATCTTGGAGTACAGATTTAGGTGGCGGATTCTGAAGAACAGTTTTAAGTAATGGATTCTGGACAGCAGGTTTAGATGGCGGATCTTGGAGAACAGCTTTAGGTGATGAATTCAGGAGTACAGTTTTAGGTGGTGGATCCTGGAGAACAGCCTTAGGAGATGGTACCCTGGAAGGAGTTTGTTTTTGTACGAGAAATGACGTCTTAGATAAAGTTAAAGTGTCACTCAATGCTTTACTTGTAACTTTTTCAAGAGGTTCTAACTTTCCAAAGTTTGGAAGAACCATTTTGTTCACCGCTGCAGAATTCTGTTCAGGTGATGTCTTATCAGTTACTGTGTCTGGTGTCTTGTAATAATGAATACCTGACTTGTCTATTAAGATTTTCACCGAATCAGCTGCACCTTTCGCAGTCGGCACCTCTCTCGTCTCTCCTTTCAGAAGTACACTGTGCTTTGTCGCTGTTGTATGGCGATTGTCACAAATTGTTGATACCGTGTGGTTGAGTAAGCTTTGCAGTTGCCGTGTCTCTGTGTCTGGAGATTGTTTAATCAATTGTATTTGTTTCGTCATATCAAGGTTTATAAGACTTTTCAATTTTCTTGAAGCCGAGTTTTCAAAAGGCCATTCGGTTGTCTCCTTATTGGAGTTCTCAGTCAGAACCTTTATATCAGATGCACAGTTTAACTGAGGATCAGCCGGAACTTCGTTGTCCGTACTGTCCTTATCGGCGTTTGACGAGAGACTGAACACACTAGTTATTTTTGGCAGCGATTCGTCGTCCCCACTCTCCAAGGGTTCCTCTTTCACTATACTAAGATCGACTTGTTCTGACGGTTGTGTCGTCGTGTTCTGCTCAATCGACGCAATCGTTGTTCCTTGGTCAGTTATGTGGCTTTTCTTGTGAGTTTCTATAGAAACATTCGTGGCTCCGGGGGCTTTATTCAAAACGTATGCTTTCGGGATAACAGTGGTTCCATCAGTCGGAATAAAAATAAGTTTATCACCCACATTCAGCTGGAAAAACTTGACAAATTTCTTTTCCTTGGCCAGCTCTTTGACAGTTTCCATGATCTGGTTCTGATACACTGGAATTCTGTTCTCGGGTTTGCTGTTGTGTTTGTCTATCTCTGCCTTCTCCATCATTTTGTCCAGTGATTTCGCCATTATATCCTTTTTTACCGTCCTACTATCTATCCTCTGTAGTTGTTCTGTCGATTTCAAGGCAGCACACGTAGATTCCTTGATGTCTGTTTTTTCTTGCATTTGATGGGTTTTATCTATTTCACTGTTAGACTGTTTGTCTTCTTCTCTTTGTTTCTTCTTCGTTAATTTTTTGTACCTCACATTTGGAATCTTTCTAAAGTCTGTATAAAATTCCTGAGAATAGGGATCGTTAATTTTACAACATCGACCAGAAAAACTCACTCTAAATGATGTTTCTTTTTCATTTTTACACGGCTCTAGCACTGGTGGGCCGTGTTCATGCGTATGTTTCGAACTTTCCTGCGCTATCTCCGGGTCACGTGAGTCCTGTGGTGTCAAACGTGGCGGGCTGAGACCCGGTTCACTCTTGATGACGATCGAAGACTGCAAATATTCAAAAGGTCTTAATTTCTTCTTCTTCGTTTTTGCAGTCTGTGGTTTAGAATATTTTGTTTTGAACATTTCACATCGTTTTTGTTTTTTCACAAACAAGGCCTCTCTGTCAGTCTCGTTTTGAATTTCTAAGTGCTCTATTAATTTACCAACATCGACGTCCTCTAGAGGGTTGAATTTTATCACACACTCCTTTTTCCGGGATTTTAATGTTGGTACATATTCATCAGGTTTAAAGTAATGAACATTCGCCTTCCGCTTCCTTTGCGATCGCCATAACTTTTGATTTGTTTCTGAATCATCCAAACCTTTGCTAGCAGTGGCCGTCGTTTCTTCGGGGCTCATTTCAGCTTTTAGGGATGTGTTCCGA
Organism: Saccostrea cuccullata; assembly: GCF_032062105.1. NCBI lineage: Eukaryota > Metazoa > Mollusca > Bivalvia > Ostreida > Ostreidae > Saccostrea > Saccostrea cuccullata. Next base: position 147,622 of record NW_026923819.1, on the reverse strand, counting down.
AAACTACTTAACACTCGCTCGTCACAAATGTTTCTAAGTAGAACACAAGACTCCGGCAGTTTCCATTTCCGGGGGCGTGTTTTAGGCTTAGGCCTAAGCTTAGGTTTTGGCTTAAGTCTCCGCTTGTTATGCTTGAAAAAGAAAATTGCAAAAAAATTCAAACATCAATTCATAATATGCATGTACAAGTTTGACTGGTATTGGTGCAACTCTTATTATTAGAATCACATTTATTCTACAGACGAGCTAAAACGCTCAGTTCGGGAAAGCAGATTTTTGCTGACTCTAGAAATTATGTACATGTACTTTTAATGTTTTTATACCGATGCAAAATGAGACAATAACTGCTGCCCTGAGGTCAACGCGAGAATGCATCTTTCGAAAGAGTGCAATATTCCCTAAATCTTTCCGAAGAGTACAATTGAATATTCCCCAAATCTTTACAAATAGTGCAATATTCCCTAAGTTCAAAAAGTGAAGCCAAAGCTGTATTTTGAGGTTTGCTTAATGCTCATAATCGTATGATAAAAACTCATTTTTCTCATCATGGGTGTCTAATGTACTGACAGAAATCTTAGCCAAACGCATTAAGGGAATTCGAAGACGACAAAAATCACACACCGGTAACAAACAATGGAAAATACCGTATACATTTAGTATAATTTAAAACAAATGGAATATGCGTAAGAATTATGCAGTTTTAGTTGTTTTGGGGTCAATACAATGATTAAGCTACCCGGGGAGTACAGTATTTACTGTTTCTCAAGTTGTGGTTCAAAGGTGATTAATTTTTATGCGCCCAGATCGATAGATCGGGGCGTATATTATCTTTGTCCTGTCTGTTTGTCTCTCTGTCTGTTGTCAACTTTAACTTTCGCCATAACTTTTGAACCTTCATAGATAGAGACTTCATATTTGATATGTATACTTCACTGATTAAGCTTTTTCAAATGACACCAAGGTCAATGACCTTGTGACCTTGACTGTTATGCTAAAAATATCGTTTTCGAACTTTTGAATCTTAAGAAATAGAGACTTCATATTGTGTACGCATACTCCACTTATTTAGTTCTTTCAAATGACACCAGGGTCATTGACATTTTGACCTTTACTATGACCTACATGCTAAGCTTTTTCGAACTTTGTTGCCGCTAGGTGCACAGTGTTTCAAAAAAACACATCTTGTTCTTATTTTTTTTTATTGTAAACAAAAAAAAGTTATTATACAGTGTTCAACTGGAAGGCATTTGAAGCGGAGATAAGATAATCACTTTATATTTTCCAACTTATATTTTATTTTACCGCAAATGGCTCGAAGTTTTGACCAACTCCTCGATAATATATTTTTAATCGTTTCATCACTTTCATGTACAATGTAAGCTATACAAGGTCGAGATATTTCTAAAGTAAGTTTTTTCTTAATTCCTTTACAAACCAGTCATTTCTTATGTTTAATCTTACTTATTACAAATTAAGCCATGTCAATTTTACTAGTTCTTGTCTATGAACAGGTGATGAAAATCCATGAGTAGATCAATCTCATGGCAAAGTGAAACAGGGTTGTCTAAAGGAATGAGAAATCTGATATAATTATGTCGACGGTCAATTAATCAACAATCCTAATAAATGAATTTTCATCATCACTTGACCATAAAATGAAAGTTTAACACACAATCACTGATGATTAAGGGTTTTAAATAGTAGGACATAATGCTCAATAAAAAATTCACCTCCGTGGCGGACAGAGAAATATTTGTCTAGAAGTCATGTTTTACATTTACACCAAGGAAAGTCCTTCAATTCTGTGCTAAATAAAGTATATTCGAGACTACTTCCATTTTGTACTGAACACCAGAGTTCCTGTACTATCTATATATGTAGGACTCAATCTGATTAAAATCAAAGTTCCGTTTTACAAAAGAATTTACGACAGAGACCAAAATCTTGAATTGTTTATAAAATTTTGCAAAACTAATCATTCTGTTATAAAATTGCCACCGTACGATTATCTTGTTACATTCCTTTAAAAAAGATTTAAACTATTTTCATAGAATAATTTAATAATATATAATATAATTTAATTTTGATCTTAGCCGCAAGTTTTTTTTTTTTTTTTGTTTTTGTTTTCTTTGGTTTTTTTTTTTTTTTTTGGTAAAACGGGCATGGGATCCTTTGATTCGCTGACATAGATCACAACACAAGGTGAAGCGATCTACATGTATGTGAGCGGATCAAAGATCTGATTTAATCAGATTGATGTAGGAATCTAGTTAGGAGTGACGTCTCGGATAACACTACTATATTTGCATTAACTGAAGCTTTTCTCCTTTTTTCCCATTTAAAATCACTTCGTTCAGCATCCAATAAACGTTTGTAAAAAGATTTTCCATCACCTACAGATGTGCTATGGTATTTCAGTCGATGAATCTACTAATTCAGTACATTCAATATAATATTTATTATACTTTTAAATTAAATCTACTTTATACGACAATTTATATAAACGTTAATGTATACATGTATAATAAAATGTCTTTCTTTCTACATGTTCTATTTTAGTATCAGAATTAACGGTTGCAGATAAAATAAAATAAATAAATAAATCAGTAATAATAAATAATATAAAATGTTTTTCTTGAAAAGCTGAAATTTTAATTTCAGTATTTAATTTCAGTATTTATAAAAAATTAAAGCATTGAATTGCTTTTGTAAACTTGTAATATTTGATTAAGTTATCCCCCGACAAAATACTTAACTTTACTTAAATATAATTAATAACTACCGGGTATAGTATTAAAGTTTTCACTATACTAAATTTTTTTTTTCAAATTAACTGGTATACTTTCATTTCTTGCAAATGTAAGAATTGAGTAGTACACACCGCAAAATAGATGGAAGGAACTGTGTTAGGATTCAAGCATCTGAAACACAAAGAAGAGTATTATAATTGAACTGGAGACTGGCGTATAATATATATGCATATACTTATGAAGACTGTGTTAAGACCGCGTAACATTAACTGGCAAAATTGGAAATATACAGCTTACGTCATTTCTATCTATTACAATCAAATCATTCAGTGATAGACAATGAAATGGGCGGGTACAATTCGACGCGGACTTTTGGAAAACATCGGTTTGAAATTGCAGATTGAAATTCATTTTCAATCCACATCAGCTACACTAGAAGGAACATTATAACTGACTGACCCAGAAGACAAATAATTTCAATTTTGGTAAAGTTTGAATTTTTTTGTCTAATGTTTTAACCGAATTAATATTTAAGGGAGAAATATTTCATTTCTGTTTGGTAAATATATGTATATCTCTGTGTTGGTGGTAGTGGTTGTGGTGGTGGTTTTTTTTTTAAAATATATATTGACATGTTAAGAATCTAGAATCAAATATCTCCTGAAAAATAATCTTTGTCTTGTATGATATTTCGCGTTCTTATTAAAACTCACATTAATGTGAACTTCAAACAATATGTATTTTGGAGTTGAAATATAGTTGATTTTTGGATCCTACATTAATTCTTTGCTTTGAAAACAGCTCAGATGGATTGAAAGTGAATTTCGATCTGCTATTTCAATCCGATGTTTTCCAAACGTCCGCGTCGAATTGAACCCGCCCATCACTGAATGTTTTGATTGTAACAGATAGAAATGACGTAAGCTGTATATTTCCAATTTTGCCAGTTAATATTCCGCGGTCTTACTGTGTCAATATTTTTTTTTTCAAATTTATGTTCGTTAAATTGAAAAAAAATCTGAAGACAGTTCAAACATTAAAAGATTAATTTTTAACGGAGTACACATTAATTTGTATAAGCGGTTTTCTGTAATTCTTTAGATGTTCTCACTAACTGTGCACATGTTGCTTAATATATCACCCCTTCTTCTACCTACATTTTATTCAGGCAGCATTGTTTCAAAGTATTAGGTCCACCAAACCTTGGCTTATCTTTACAATGCATACAAGTGCCACAGTTTTCTCTCAAACAATTCTGAAACCAAAAGAAATTACCTTAAAACATCCATTATTACATTTTGTAAGAAATACAAAACCATTTTCTTCATATCAGTATAGAATTCATTTTTTATTCTTCACAGAGGAAAGTTTCTGAAAACAATAGATTTCAGGTAAACAATTGGCGTAAATAAAGATTTGTAAGAACATAGTGCATGAAACATTGCACATGTATAAGTACAGGTATTTGTATCGTTTCCGACGATGGGGTATTTGGTAACTGTAACTTTTCGAGAATATAATAAATACTCGACATTTCACGTTAGATGGGTGGAATTTTAAAAAATAAATATTTCAGAAATATATATAAAGTGGTAAATTTCATTGATACCTGAGCAAAGAATGACAACTCTCGAACTTGTGTTTATATCATGAGATGAAATGTAATAGTCGAACCTATTTTATCAATATCACCAATAAACTTTTCATGATTCATATAACCAAATTATGATGTTGGAAACTTAAATGAACTAATTAATAAATATAAAAAACAAAAACAACAAAACAAAACAAAACAATAAGCTTCTCATTTAAACATGTTAAAAGAAAACAGGAGAGCCTTTTATATCGAAACTGATGCTTGACTTGGCCATGTTAATGAGATGCAATACATTTGCAAAGACGATGCAGGTATATTATGTATGTTAAAAATTCATATCAATCTGAATCAATATATCTCTTGTCATGGTAAGAATATGTGCGAATGCCCTACATGCTTTTCAAATGCATGAAATGTCTTTCTTTTCAGACATTTTGTTGATCATTTTCAGCTAATTTCAGCAAGAAAACTTCAGAATTGGATTAGGTATGTTTGATTCCCAATATATGTTTTACATATTCTCTCTCTCTTTCTCTCCCTCTCTGTCTCTCTCTCTCATAAACATTTTTGTGAATTGTCTAAATGCCACAGTAAACCTGAGGGATACATAGGTCTTGTTTGACTTTTACTACAATTTTTTTTTCAAACTAAAATTCTTGAAAATAAAGACAAATCATCATTTCAATGTTTAACCTGCAGCATTAGCTTAAGGCATATTTAAAGTTATTAAGGAGGTATGCCGCAGCCATATCATTAAGTGAGTATGAAAGATGGAAGAACTCGAAACCATAAATGAAAAATGAAAATTCTTTACAATGTTTACTGGAAAAATATTTGATGTTGATACTTAATTAAATTATAAACAGGTAGGGCAATAAAAATCCGCATTAGTAAATGCTTGTCAACGTGTATTTATAGTATATCTAATAGATGTATCCTTTCCGTACCCCATTTTGATTCAGTATCCCGTCTGTGCCTTACCTGACATGCGTTACATCGGCTCCTTCTGTATCGAACACGTGCATGGTTCATTTTTACTCGACCGTGTTAAAAAAATTATAAATCCACACTTGACAGGTGCCACCGCTAATTCCTGGAGAAAGAAAAGAATTGTCTAAGATTCGAGTGTTATACGGTCAGTAAATAAATAGGGATGACATTTTCATTATATACAGCATCATGTGCATTGATACAGATTACAAAATATTTTGTACAACTGTCCCTAAGGATCTGTAAGTCTCTGTTAAGTAATATATGTGGTATATGTGTGTGTGTGTGGTTTATTAAGATTTTTTATATAATGGATATAATTTGACCAGTTGTTAAGTATTATTTTGCTGATTTCTATTCTTTTTATTTCATATAATTCATTATGTAGCAAAAAATGTGTTTCGTTCTCAATTGTTTGTATTTTGCTTTTTGTCACAATTTGAAAACTGGAAAGTTTTGTCAGGAGAATATTAACGTCCATTTCTATATGGATATAATTGGTTACCAATTGTTAAATACTATTTTTTTCTGCTGATTTCTAATTGTTTTATTTTATTTTGAATACATATAAAGGCTTCATTTTCACTTGCTATCTTCCATTGTTGTAAATAACAAAAACCTCCAGATTACTGTTTGTAACATCTGTATTTTCCTTTCCAATGTGTTTTTATAATTTGCTAATGGTTTTCCTGCTAAGATACGTAGTTCGCTGCGGCCGTTGCAACCATTGTTTACAACGTTATTCGTTATTTTGATTGTGACGTTACAATGCCGCTGCACGTTCATTGACCCTCCGGTGAATACGGCCTAAAATCCGGTGAATATGTAGTGTTATGAACTGTTTGCGTTTGTATAGATTATATAGGGACTATAAATAGACTATATAATAAACATTTCTACTGAATATATGCATGTATAAATTTATATTTTTCAATGTTATATAGCTAATATTTACTTGTACATGTATGACTTTGATCTTTGTATTGTGGAAAGGACTTATATAGGCAGTGCCTGCTGTCCGATCCTATTACATGTATTTTCATTCATAATAAAATATTGTTAAAATTAAATTATCGTCTTGTTCGATTTGAACCTATAGGACATCGCAATGGAACATATAGCTCTCGTGTCTATAGTAACATCTAAAACATCACTAACCAGCGTAAAATATGATCCAGTCAGTCGGTAACCGTTTGAAGTAAAATGCTTACCATGACCATTTAAAAGATGTTTAAAAACCTTGGAAAGGAATGGCTGCAGAACTGTAGCGTTATGGTTTGATTTATTACCTAATCCAATGAATTTTGTTGTTTTATTATATAATAAATTCAATATTTTCATCTATTCTGTATGTGTTTTCAGTTTTTTTTATCTTTTCAAACCGATTATTGACTGGCGAAAGATGTTTAAAAACGTTCTATTGACCGGCAACGTATTTCGGAAAAAACCGATCCGGGTTTCAAATTTAGTTGTTTGTTACACTGCACAGACATGGTAAACAATCATCTTATTCGATCTTTCGACATTGGTTTTAAAAATTGTGTAATTTCAACGGTCGGATATTTTATTTAATGAGAGTTACTTTTAATTAATACATTGAGGGACGTGGAGACCGGTCCTTCGGGTGAGACCTATTAGCCGAGGTCCCGTGTCGCAGTAGATGCACTGCTGACACGAAATAGGTTCCTCTCCACCGAAAGTGGTGGCGTCTCCATACGAGTGAAAATTTTTCGAGAGGAATGTGAACAATAGTCTATACAATCAATCTTTAATTAATATTACAGATGCACCATATCTATAGGTATACATTTACAATATGGTACGGGAACCTTCCGTACTGAATATACAATTGTGAACACTTAATACGGAAAATAAAATTAGGTAATAAAACAATTATTTAATATATGTAGAAGAAATTTTTTCCCTCGGTGCAGAAAAGCAGAGTGTGTTATATTGCACTCGGCCGCTGGCCTCGGGCAATAAACACACTAAAAAAAATTGCATTGACTGCTCAGGCATTAAATAATTGTATAATATTTGTCTTTGACATTTATGGTCAAAGACAAATATGTATAATTCCAGCCCGGGGGACTGGGCTGCTCTATACATATAAGTTTAAGTGTTGGTGTATGGGGATTAGGGTGGGAGTAGTTATTTAGGATTACAGATTTCTAAGCATTGAAAAGATTGTTAATCAAAATGTTCCTTCTGTTTATAAATTACGAGATACATAATATATTTTCTTCCATAAAGTGAATCTGTAAAAATATATGTTTTTCATATTTGATATATAAAGTTGCATATCATTTACTATCGAAAAAACGACAGGTCCCTTTTTTCAGAACAGCGAATTTTACTTCTATGATAAAAACGTACTCTGCACAGTTCGTGTTTTATGTTCTAAAATTGAAAATTACCATTTTAAATATAGGTGATGCGTTTGTCTAACTTCAATTTATATGTTATGCAGCCAACATTTACTTGAGGAATTGATCAAGTTTAAAATGGTATCGTTTTTGATTGATTTTTATCCGACTACATGTTTTCAAAATTCTCACGACTATCGTCTTCATCAATTAGACGCATGTCTTTTCACTCATATAGAAGCGATTTGATGATCAAGACGCATTTTCAGTTTTACTTTATATATTTCCCGGGCGACAATTGATGGCTACATCAATGTTTTCTTGTTTATAAAATCATAACGCTACAGAGACTTACAGATCTGCAGCAAGGAAAGGAAGTGTCCGAAAAAAAGTGTAAATACTAAAAAGCAATATATGAAGAAGTCGCCGAAAAGCAGAAAGGTTGCGAAAATAAAATCGCACAAAAGCTTTAGTTTTGATATACTATCAATCGTACATGTAATCATTGTGATAACGTAGCATGTCAGTATGTACAATATGACTATAATACACCACAAACTCGCCTTTATTTTTTTGTACACTTCTAGTCTATATTTTTTGCTTGTCATTTTCAAATAGAATATGGTTTAAGGACCCTCTCTACACTGCACCCTAATTTCAAGGTACTTGCGTGTAGTTAGACTGACCCACCATTTGACATAAAAAAGAATAAATTGTAATCTGCACTGTATGACAAAATTTTTAATAAATTCATGTATTCTAAATATTATGTTAGACCAAGATAGAGTAATTGAAAACTTGATTTGCGTTTATTTTCTTCATTTGAATAATCAAAAGCAATTTTTCTTTGTCATTACTTCACGGTCTTCAAAGATTTTTCCTGCGAAGGCACGCTTATATTAGAAATGGATTAGTTTATTTCAAAATAGCCTCCTTTACACTATATAATTTTCTCAAAGTCCAACAAGCATTCTGAGAGTATTGCATAAGCAATACACGTCCCCTACCGGGTTCTGCTTTTTCTTCAGGATGTCATTTTATAATATGCAAAAGTCGTGTCCAAGGTAAAACTGAAAGATTTTCAAGTTGTAAATGCCTTAAAACTAATAAAATAATCCACATTAAGACGAAAATTCAACTCATTTCTCCACCGTTTTCCTCGCATTTCGAACCCGATCTTATTAAGCGATTATGAAAAATATTCAAAATGCCATAATTCTGTCAAAAGTCAATGAAGCAAAGCGAAATTCAAACTTGATCTGTAACTCATTAAGATACACTCACATACCAAAATTCAGCTCTATCTGCAAGTGTTTTTTGTGACAGACTGACTTCAGACGGACAGACAGACAGCTATATTTTTTTCACCGGTCATTTTTCGTCAGTAAAATATGGTTTAAACGAACTTGCCTGTAGACTTATTACTCACTGTCAACCTAACACAACCTACAGAACTGACGGCTGTAGAGCTCTCGATCTCCTTCAAAAATATATCCACAGACCGGAGAGCTACATTGCCATCCAACAAAAAAGAAACCTGACTATATATTTATTGCGCACAACTTTTTTCTTGTTTCTGGATGAATTTTTTTCCCAAAATTCTTACCTAAATTGCAAAAAAAGCTAAATTACAAAAAAAACTTCTTACTTTTCTATCAAGTACTCTGGTAGTTTATATCTGCACAAAGCGCGCTAGACCGAATTTTCTTGCATAAATGCAAACAAAAATATTAGTATAAATGGATGAAAATTTTGATTATCTCAATTTAAGGACTTATGTAGAGAGCATTATAGATCACATAGAGAAAATTACGAGGAATATTTTGTTGTGGAAACAGACATGAGCATAAGAATATGTTAGGATCACACGGTTAGTAATATTTTGATGTGACAGTTTGAAAAACATGGATATATAAATTGAGAAACTGCATTTTTTTACGCAATAAATACAGGTATACATATTTTTTCAATGGGTGGCAATGTAGCTCTCTGGTCTGTCAATATATTTTTCGGAGTTAGAGCTTCACTTAATTTTGCAGTGCTACAGTGTACCTAACAATTACATGTAAAAACTTACTTAGTTTTATACACTTAGACTTATAAAGGCATGGTGCTAGTTACGGTTCCATCCAGTTCATTTAAATTTAGTTTATTTGTCATAAAAATTAAATGTTGTTAAATTAAAATTAAATTGCTACTTTAATTCGTTGTTATTTGTACATGTGGAGATGTACTGATTTATCGATTATCTAAATGTCCACGACTGTAGACAATAGATTATGATTTTAATATTTAAATCAATAAATCAAAATCTTAGTTATGCTAAAATAATTAATTCTTCAATAGTTGAGTCCAATAAATCAATATTCATTCATGAGAAGTACATATTTGATGACCATTATCAAGTAAATTTCAACAATTTATTCTTCATTAAAAAACGAATCACTCTCGTAATACATGAAATCAATCGATTGCAATTAAATTACTTTTTGTAAGCTTTATAAAGGACGTGTTTGGTTGTAGTAGTATACGTCCCTGCTAGATCGTGGAAATTTTATTTTCCTGAAACCCCATACACAGTATATCTGACTGCAGAATTGTTGCTCTCTGCTTGAGAAAATTCGAACAGATGAAGCGGAAATATCGGTCCGAATATTCTCGAACAGAGAGGTACAGTTCTACAGATACACACAGTAATAACTAGAATCTGTTATAAATTACCATATTCTAAAGCTCATGCAATGTATAGACTTAGTAAATATGATTAATAAAACATTCCTTCAAAGCTATGAACAAGTACTCTAAAACTTATGCATTCCGGGAAAATAATTTCCGTTTCCGGGACCAATTCTCGACATTAGTCTAAACTCTGTTTTTCCGCATTAAACTCAGGAGTTTGCAATCTATTTTAAGGCCTACACATTCATTTTAAATATTGAATCAAATACAAAAAAATCATTTTGAAATCATGAAATATGCAAAACTGTTCAATTCAGGTTATTAGTCTTCATCAACGCTGCTCTAAGTTTAACACTCGGCGTACACGATAAACAACAATGGCGATAGCCTCAATTTGACTCCATCTAAAATTAGATTACCCATGACCTCTTGTTTACATATTAAATTGACGCATTTGGTAATATTTTAATCATTTTTTTTTCACTGACAAAGAAAAAACTAAATATGCAAAGTAATATTAAACACACATGTTTACTATTTTATTCTGTTCTGTGCATATGTGCAAATGATGTGGCGACATGCTCACGGAACAAGGGAAGATAATATCCATGCGCAATGCAGTTGTCATTTCAGGCAATCCTTTTGTAATAAAGTAATAAGCAAAATATGAAATCCCTCACTTTCCTAGACTTAAAGTTCTCAAAATGTAATTTTTACGACAACAAACTAAGCAAACTTACCCCATTTTGATTATCATCAACCACGATATCGTTTTGTAAATTTTTAATATGGCTGACTAATCTATATCCGGTTCCGGTACAAGCAAACGTAAATAAATAAATGTCGCTCTCAGAGCGGTTCTGCTCTAACCATTTCAGTTATATTTTTACGATGGTAAGTGGTAAAAGACTTGGTTACCCGTGTGTAAAAGACATTAATAAGAATAAAAATCTCGGGTTTGAAATTCTGATTTAAATACGAGGAGAAAATAACCAAAAGTTTAAGGTATATCTATTGTTAAGTCCAAATTATCATGATTATCGAAGTCAAAAAATATTTTTCACTTTTGAAGGATTAACATTACCTAACCAACAAAGACAATCTTCTGCTATTTAGAGTTCATATCTACATGGTTTAGGTATATAAGGTTTTTTTTGCCAAGTTCTTGTCAGTTTTGATGCCTGATTTGTTCATTTGGTTCTGGAATTAACGATGTACATTGTATGTCTCCTTGCTTTAGGTACGTGTTCAAGACACCCATATATAACAATAAAATAGTCTTTATAGATTAAGAAAAAATATATGTGTTTAAAAGAGTAAATATTGACATTGTCTTCGGAGAGATAAAGAACTATTCAAGTCCAAAAGTCCACCAAGCAGTAGAATTAAGAGCGGAGCAAACACGGACCTCCAGACATCAGAGGTAGGATCAGGTGCCACGGAGGAGTAAGCATCCCCTGCCGACTGGTAACACCCGCTATTTTAATTTTCGGTATAGGACACCAACTATATTACTCCAAGATTGAGAGAAAAGAAAAAAATTCTGAAAAAGTACTGGTGATCATAAAGTCACTGTTGCTTACTTAATTGAAAATATGAGTATGTAAATAAAGAAATACATATATTTTGATCTTAACATTTTCTTTAAATTCTTTATTAAAATAACAAAGGCAGTAATGAAAAAATATTTACGTTAGTTGTAAGGGCAGGTCACTCTGGCTGTATAAAAATACAAAGGATCTCTTCTGTGTATTTTGTAGAAAGACCCTTAAAAAGATTTGCATTTTACACAGAGAAGTTCTGTCTTGTAACTTAATAAAACTATATCCAGAGAAGCTAATAAAGTATGTTCGAATAAGTTTAATCTTTTCGTGTTATGCAGAAGAATTATCTAACCAGTTGTGGCTTTTGGGTATTAGAGGAAAATGTCTTTTTCACAATCTTCCTTAATTCTATATATAGAATTCTTTTAGTAACCATTTTAACTGATTTGATGAGATGTTAAACAATTGTCAAATACATGCAAACAAACTGTTTTGGTTTTCAAATTGAAGTAGAGCAGGGCATAAATTAAACTTCAATTTGTATTGTTTGCCATTTTAATTTTACAATGTACATTTTCTCCACGTAGGTGTCGTTCTATATTATTTCCTGATAATAGTTTCCGTTACTAACATACTTAAACATAAACTTTGCATTCACTGAAATGTATGACTTTTGTTTTAGGTAAAAGATAACCCTAATTAATTCCAGAATATATACATGTACATATGTTGTAAACATATTTAAAGATTGTCCAGTACAGATAAGCATAAAATTCTTTCCAAGTACCGTACATGTAATTTCTTGTGGAAAAAAGTACTTTTATAAAAAGAAAAGAAAAGATTTTCGTTTGGATTTAAAGGGTGAGGTTAGCTTTCCAAAATAACGCTGTTTTCCTGGAAACAAAAGTAAAAACCTTGAGAGAAACATTTAATTTCATATGAGTATATAGACAATAGTGAAAGATTGAGATAGGAATAGCAACTTATTCAGGAAAGCCATTTGTAGCTAAAGTGCAAGAAAGGTCTTCTAGTCATTGCATGCTACTTGTTGACTAAACCATCTTTGCTTCAATTATAATGAGAAGAAAATTAGTATTTTTTTCACAATTTTTGACGGTGTACTGTCAGGAGATTAAAAAAAAAATAATTATGCAATATGGCGCCTAGCTGTATAAGGTTCATGTTTGCCCTGCTCCTATTTTGTATTGTTTAGTGTACTTTTGAGCTTAAATACTGTTAGTTTTCTCCATATATTTCATTAAAAGTTCTGCATGCAGTTACATCCACACTCACTGGCTTGACCGGAAATAACTTCCTATTGCACAATTTTATGATTAAGACCACCAGTTAACAAAAGAAAAGTGCTGCAATACTCTATAACTGAGTCTATATACAGTGTTTGTGGGTTTATCAATATTAATCAGAGGTAAAGAAACTTTTAAAACATGTTTTGGATTCATGTGACAAGTTTTACACAGTAAACTGTAAATATTTAATACAACCCGTATGACAGGAAGACGTTCAGTGTAATCCATTGAATCTATGAATGAATTATCTGAATTCGGTGTTTAAACTATGCAAATGAGCAGATTCTTTCTGGCAACTCACCTCTTTTTTCTTTTTTTTCTTTCAAACATTAATTTTCTTTTTTTTAAAAAAAGACCAATGTATAAAAATTGACACTATAGATAGGTAAATTTTTAAAAGTATTAACAAAGTGATAAAAGGGCTACGTAAAAAAAAAAATGTAATGGATTTGCAGTTTTATTTCAATTACTTTTTAAAAATAAAATGATTGCCTATACTATTTCTTTTCAAAAGTAAAATGTTTCTTGATTATTTGATTTTATAGATTAAATATTGATTGTTTGGGTCGTGGATATCAGCATGGGTAGCTCAGTCAGTAGAGCATCTGTGTAGTGATAATAGAGGAATCCTGGGTTTCATTCCTTGTCAAGCCATACATTTTCTTCTCTCCATTTACAGACCACATAAAAGTGCTGCCGAGCATGATGAAGTACTGCAATTGTTTGGACTGTGGATGTTGACTTGGGTACCTTACTGAAGCAATATACCTTCATCACCTGCATACGGAGTTTAATTTCTAAACAGAGATTTACATATGAACAAACAGAGATTTATAAAACAAGATAATACACAGTTTCGTTCAAAGCGTCAGGAAGAAGGATATGGAGATACCGAACAGTATTCAATATCAAAGTCCATAAAACAATACAAAAAAGGAGCAGAGCAAACACGAATCTCCGAAACATCAGAGGTGGGATCAGGTGGAAATAAAAGCTACATGTATCACTAAATCAGATCAGACTGACTTTTTTATACTTGTGGTAAGGCCACTATTTATATTGTTAAATGGATTTTTGAGCTTGAATACTGTTCATTATATCCATATATTTCATTAAACAGTGAATTTCCGACGGGTTTTCTGTTATATTTATATGCATGACAGGGAGCACACGTCGGATGTGACCTGTCGACAGGGGATGCTCACACATCCATGGCACCTAATGCTATATCTAAAATTCAGAGATCCGTTATGATCTCAAAAGTCCATTTCACAAAACAAAATAGAAACAGAGCAAATATGGACCTTTAAAACATCAGAGGTGAGATCAGGTGCCATGAGTGAGAATCCCCGGCCGACCGATCTCACACCCGCCGTGTGCTCATTGTCTTAATTGATCGGGAAATAACGGGAAAAATCCGTCGACAGTTCAGTGTGGAAATAATGGCTTAAAATAAGTATGAAAAAAACGTCAGTCATCATTTGACTTAATGATAAACTGTATTTGCTGACAACGTCATTGTATCGACCATAGAACTTACCAATTACCATAAGGTGACTTTAAACGAGACTGTTGATATTCTTGTTTCATCAACTTGTTTTTCTATAATTTGCCTCGTTTTAGAAATTGTACATCCGTAGAACATGTTCTTACGTATCGTATCAATTGAGATATAAACACTGTATACAGGTGATGAGGGTATATAGCTACATCAGTAAGGGAAATTGACAATTAAAAACCATCATATCATAAAGCTTTGTTGTCAGTTAACCCCTTTTCAAGTAAAATACCCATATGTGAAACAGATTTGTCAGACACTGTGTGGGTTTTTTTATCAAGCTCACTGGGATATATCGTATTGACATAAGAATGGAACTTTATGTATTTTGCTGACTATAGACGATAAAGGCCAACTAACAACTCAATCGTAAGACAAACAGCTCTTTCATCTTCATCTTTCCTTATTTATGTTTAATATGGGGTAAATTACCAAGAGTTATTATCATTTATTTGTCGACTCAGTTTCTCCCAATTAACTTGAAAGAAAGACACAACATTAAAGTCTGTACCATCTCTTTCACATTTAAATAATTGTCTGACTATACACTACAAGAGCCAACTAACAACTAAACTCTGACAAACGAGGTGACCAGTTTCCTGCGTTAACTTTCCTTTATGAAGTAATATTCCACTACCATCTGCTTATGGTATTTATGTCTTCAAACGTTTCTGCTGCCCATTAGCTCGCTTTTAGAAGCTGAATTTAAGAAGTTTACCATGTCTCTAAGCATAACCAGTTTTTGGAGCACTTGAACAGCCCTCACAGAGACCTCCTCGGCAACACCCAGGTTGTCGAGATCTGACCACTTTAACTTTTCCAATCCCTGTTTCAAATTTTCGAAGACTTTTGTACATTTCCCGCATATTTAGTCAATATCTTCAGAGAGAAAGTGTTTTTGCTAACTCTTTGCAAATAAATCTTTCAACCGAAAAACGCTACTCAAAGATAAGTTGATGTTACACCGATTTCAACAGCTTCTTTTAAAGCTATATTTTGTAAATTTCTACGGTCGTTATAATGACATTGAAGGTAAATATAACCTATTATTAGGTCGTATTTTGGCTAATTCATGCTTAATGTTAGGCCTTTGTTTCTAAAGACTATATGATATAATGCTTATCTATCCATAGGACTGAAGGAGAATGTCATCAGTCAACAAGGGATGCTTACTCCTTCCTTGCACCTGATCACAATTCTGAAATTGTCAGGAGTCCATGTTTTATGTTGTCTTCACAGATCTGTACAGTTTATAGGTTTTTATTTAGATCGGGCACTGATTTTTCTTCACATTTGCCCTTAATCTTTCATATGTCATCAAAGAAATTGATGCAGTTGATATAAATAATATTCTTAATCACAAAAGGTTTCAGTATTGTATTCCACTATATAATGCTTTGTAGATATTTCAAGTGTACATTTGCATTTGCTTCCAATTTTTTTAATTACAAAACGTGCCTAGATATTGAACATGTGAAACATAATCCTCCAACTTGTATAGTTAAATTTCACAAAAATTCTTAAAAACAAAGGTACTTAGCGGGTTCCAGTAAATGTTCAACCAAGCCACTTTCTTTTACTCCTAACCAACAGTAATAAAGGAGAAACTTTAAGAGTACTGTTTAACAATGCTAGTCTATTCGAGAAATGGTGTAAATCAGCTGGGTATACTAAATAATTCCAAGGAACGGTTGAAACATTTGATTGATTGATTGAATGTACATGTATGTTGTTTAAGTCCCATTCGCTCATAAAGAGACGTCACTATATCCAATGAAGGGCTTTAAATTTTTACCTTTACTTGGCCATTGAAGGATCGTTATCGTGCCAACGCCTGGCATGACACGGGGCCTCTGTTTTCAAGGTTTCATCGGAAGGACCCGCATCTTTCACTTCAAAGTGCCGAGCGTATTGCGAAGGAACATTATCGACTTTGGTCAGTCGCGACTTGGGTCAGTCGCGAAACTGATGACTTCCCGATCACGAAGCGAGCGCTCTTTCAACTGATCTATCGTGAACAGTGGAACGTTTGAAATGACAAAGTTTTACCAAAATCAACAACATGTAGACTTACGTATTTTCAACTTTATATACAACTCTTCCCAACAATAAAATGTTTTGGGTTTTTTAATATTATTGACAGCCGCATTTTCAATAAAAATTTTTTATTAAAAATTGAATCATTTTTTCATTGTCATTGACAATTTCAAACTGAATACAAAAGTTTTTTGATGTTAAAAAATGTCTTTCAAAAATCTATTTGAATTCCCATAGGTTCATATAGCGCCCCTATCTTAGCAGACCTACTTTTATATTCATGTGAAGCAGAATTTATGCGTGAAAAGAAGAAAAAACCTGCTGGGGACTTTAACTCGATATTTAGATACTAGTATTGACGACGTATTGTCAATTAATAATGGAAATTTCCACTCTCTTGTCAATATATCCTAATGAGCTTGAGATAAAAAACACCACAGAGTCTGACACATCTCTTTCATATTTAGATATTTGACTAGAAAAAGACCGGTCTCACCCGCCGTGTGCTTCTTGTCATGATCGGAAAATAACGGAAAAATCTGTTGTCAATTCAGTGTATAAATAATTGACTAACAATTAGTATGAAAACATCAGTCAGCATTTTCTAAATAGCACTTCCTGACAAGGTCATTGTAACGACCATATATTACTTTAAACGAAACTGCTGATATTCCTATTTTATCAAATTATTTGACAATATTTTACCTCTTTTTAGAAATTTTTCAAACGTAGAGCATGCTCTTACATATCGAATCAAATGAGGTATATAACAATGTATGCAGGTGGTGAAGGTATATTGCTGCAAACCGAGTAAGAGAAGTTGACGATAGAAAAGTAAAATTCATCACATTTATCATATAGCTTGGTGGTAAGACTACCATCAACGTCTTTTTGAGTAAAATAACCAAGTATGAATCAGATGTGTCAGACTCTGTGGTCCCGCCTCTGATGTTTTTGAGGTCTGTATTTCGCTCTGCTCCTATTTTGTAATGTTTAAATGACTTTTGAGCTGGAATACTGAATGCGATCTCCACAAAATTCATATTTTTTTTCATTTTTCAATAAAAATGGAACTCGTAAATATTTTCATCTTATCTTTGGCTATTTGCAAAACTTTTTCTTAAAAACTTTCTGACTATACATACAAGTACTCTAAAAGTGATATTTAAAAGATGCCCGAGTTTCTGATTAACAATAAGCCGTTTTTTGGAGATCATGTCTTTCAACAATCTGCCAGAATTACTGAGGGTACCTACTAACTTAAAGTATTGCAAGCTTTAAAACATGTAGCAGACCTTTTTTATATTCATAAGAAGCAGGATTTTTTCAAAGCTTTTACATTAGAAGAAGAAAACACTTGCTGCAGTCTTCGGTTCGATATTCAAATATATATTGGCGATGACATGACAAATTGAAAATAGTCACTTTCATTCATATATGTCGACTCAATATATACAATAAACTTAAAATAAAAAAAACCACAGAGTCTGACAAACCTGTTTAATATTTGTATATGTTTCTGTAGTAGTGTTAAGGTTAAGATAATTGGCATCCTACTAGCTTGAGCTAGTGGGTTAACCTTTTAGATCAATTGGTAGAGCACTGGACTGGCAAGTCAGAGCCCCAGGTTCGATCCCCAGCAGAGACAGAAAATCGTCTCTAACATTTGGCGCCCACGTTGGGATCCGGGTGTTCTCTGGCGGGTGAGAGTGATTGTACCTAGAACTTCGGACCACAGGTGTTGACACTCTCATTCTGTGGAGGGGGACAATGTGGTAGTGTTAAGATAAACGGCATCCTACTAGCTTGGGCTTGTGGTTTAACCATTTAGCTCATTTTGAAGAGCACTGGACTGGTAAGGCAGAGGCCCCGTGTTCAATCACCAGCAGAGGCACACGATTGTCTCTGTTACATTACTATTCGTAGAATAGGACACTAATAGTAACATTAATGATGATTTTTAAAAAAAATTTCTTGAAGCGATATTAACTAGATCTGATTTAATGAAATGGTAAAATCCATGTTCTAAGTCAGTGCAAAACATTGGGAACAATTCTATTAGAATTAAACTGGAAATCGGAGTACTCGGTTGAAGGTTCTTCGACTATTGATTGACAATCCATTCACCATTATGTGACTTTTTGTCATGCAAATGAGCGAGAGTTCAACTCATTTGCATAAATGTGACCACGGTTGATTGCTACTTTATATTTTTGCCGCTGGTCATTACTTGAATATTCCTTTATTTTCTTTGCAGTTGGCTGTTAGGTGAATACTACTCTATTTCATTTCCAGACAGTTGACAGTTACAGTTGAATATTTTTTTGAAATTTCTTTGCAGTTGACCATTTGTTGAATACTTCTCTATTTTCTTTGCACTTGACCACTAGTTGAATACTCCTCAAATTTTTTTTTTACAGTTTACTGTTAGTTAAATACTCCTCTATTTTCTTTTCAGTTAAATTGACCATTTGATGAAAACTGTTCCATTTTCTTTGCAGACAGTTGACTATTATATTTGATTACTCCTCTGTTTACTTTGCGTTTAACAATTATTATTTGAATACTCCTCTATTTTCTTTGCAGTTGACCATTAGTTACCTGAATGTTTCTCAATTTTCTTTACAGATCTGTACAGTTGAATATAAGTTGAATACTCTATTTTTTTGCAGTTGACCATTTGTTAAATACTGCTCTATTTTTTGTTTTTATAGCTAAATGTTAGTTGAATACATGTACTTCTCTATTTTTTACAGTTGACCATTAGTTGAATACTCCTCCATTTTTTTTTTACAGTTGACTGTTAGTTGAATACTCCTCTATTTTCTTTTCAGTTGACCATTTGATGAAAACTGTTCCATTTTCATTGCAGACAGTTGACTGTTATACTTGATTACTCCTCTATTTAATTTGCAGTTAACAATTACTGTGTATTAGTTGAATACTCATCTATTTTCCTTGCAGTTGACTATTAATTGCCTGAATGTTTCTCTATTTTCTTTACAGTTAAAAATAAGTTGAATACTTCTCTATTTTTTGCAGTTGACCATTTGTTAAATACTGCTCTATTTTCTTTGCAGTTTACAATTAGTTGAATACTCTTTTATTTTCTTTGCTGTTGATCATTTTTGATACTCTTTTATTTTCTTTACAGTTGATTATTAGTTGAATGTTTTCTATTTTCTTTGCAGTTGTTATTTCTTGATACTCTTCTATTTTCTTTACAGTTGATTATTAGGTGAACGTTTCTCTATTTTCTTTGCAGTTATCATTACTTGATACCCTTCTATTTTCTTTGCAGTTGAGCACTGTGCCCCTTGTCATGATCTCCATTAATCAATTCAGTGTGTAAATATAAAAAAATTGGTATAAAAAATGTTTTTGAAAATAAACTGTATTTGCTAACAAGGTCATTGTATCGAAAACGAAATGATAACTTTAAACGAGATAGTATACCGTATTATGAAAAATAGTTTTGTTTTTTTTTTGTTTGTTTTTTTTTTTTTTGTTTTTTAAGAATTTCATATACCTTTCAATGCTTAATTTAACGTTTGTATCACCTCAAATGTGATAAGCCAAACGTATTATTCTTAATCGTAAATTTTATTTGGTATTGAGGAAGCAACATTTCCGGTAGAACAACCTAACAAAAGCCAGGTATTGCTCTACGAGCAATAAAAATGAACTAAGTTTAAAAATCCAGGAAATCGTGGCTGTAGAGTGAAATTCCCTGGTAGTTCTCCCGCTCTTGGGAGAATTCTTCTATGCAGGGGGAAGCCTCGATCAAGAGCGGGTCTGCTGAGGGGAAATATTCAAATGCATGCTGCATAATGATAAATGTTTAAACCGAGGCGGGCTAGTGACAGGTAAGTTGATGTTCCAGGTATTTTAACTACCTCATTAAGAGACAGCGTTTTGTAAATTCTGTGGTCGATATATTGACCTGTTAGCAAAAATACCCTATCAATGGTTCGTAATTTTAAAGACGTATTTAAACTAGATGACAGGACTTTGTTCTTATATCAAATTTGACTGATACCTAGGGCTCATGATGGATTTGGTCAGTCAATAAGAGATCCTTAACTCTTCCTGGACACGATCCCAACTATGGTATTTCCTGGGGTTCTGTTTAAGCAATCTTCACAGTTTTGTATTGCATTTTTTTTTTTTAGACTGATCACCTTCCTTACCTTCACTTACTACATTTAATGATTCTTATCAAATAAATAAATAAATAAAAACATAAATAAATGAATTGATCAATTAATAATTAAATAAATAAATAAAATAAAATAAATTAAAATAAATACATAAAAAAAAAAAAAAAAATAAATAAATAAATAAATAATAAATAAATAAATATAAAAATAGATAAAATAAATAAATAAATAATTAGTTACACTCTATTTCTAGACTTAATCAAAAGGACGTAAATTAGTTTTTTTTTTTTTTTTTTTTTTTTAAGTTTTAAAAAGACCCAACTTCCCCGTTCTATCATCATATTCATACCCAGTGCTTTCAACTTGTTATTATCATTTTATGAATTAAAAAGAAATAATTGACTCATGTTTAATTGATTAAACCTTTAAAATATCACACTAGTATAAAAGAGTTTGATAGTTATGTACAGTTTTCCCCTGATTTGAATACTTAGTGTTGGGCGACTTTCTTATGCACGACTTGGTAGATTTTTGACTCGACTATTTTACGAATGAGCTAATTTGATTGGTTTAAAAATGGCGTCAAAGGTAAATCGAATTTTGCGAGATTTAACTTTTAGTCTTTATTTCTTTGTATTTTGTCAGATTTAATTTTTGATGTATCAGATTATTGAAACTCTTAGCAATCTCTCCATCCACCATGTTCTTTATTAAGAACGGCAGTTTTAAAATATTTTAAATTCTGAATTCTAAACCATGGTTTTGCAAATTATGCTATCGGTAATCTCTGTTGAGATTCTGCTGGGCTAGATATTTGGACTGACGCCCGCATAATCTCTGGACAGCCCTATGTAATTCATGTCTGGAGATCAAGTCCCAACTTCGGCCGACTATAGCAAGAATAATTCACCTAAGCCACACAGCTGCTCGCTTCAGTTAAGTCATTTGGTTGTTTATTTGACCCTCTATCACTTTTATTTCTACATTGCTTACCTTTTAGGCATGTAAATCCCAACATAAAAATATTCACTGAAATTTCAGTTTTTAAATATGGCTCCTGTCACGAAATTGTTTACCTCCTCAAATAAAAGAGTTCTTATAGTCTGTTTTTACCCTTGGTGAATCTGAACCAATGTCTTCTGTGGCTATTGAACATCAATTAGGGTAAAAACAGACTATAAGAACTCTTTTATTTGAGGAGGTAAACAATTTCGTTACAGGAGCCATATTTAAAAACTGAAATTTCAGTGAATATTTTTATTTTGGGATTTACATGCCTAAAAGGTAAGCAATGTAGAAAAAAAAGTGATAGAGGGTGAAATAAACAACCAAATTACTTAATTGAAGTGAGCAGCTGTGTGGCTTAGGTGAATTATTCTTGCTATAGTCGGCCGAAGTTGGGACTTGATCTCCAGACATGAATTATATAGGGCTGTCCAGAGATTATGCGGGCGTCAGTCCAAATATCTAGCCCAGCAGAATCTCAACAGAGATTATGCTATCGGATAAACCAGAATTCTCACTAGAATTTTGCTAGCTTGAGTCCGGGGACTAGAGGTTGAGTCCCATCTTTATTTGATGCATCCTAATCATGTGAACCCCATTTCGCATGTTTCAATACCTATATGTTTTGATCAGGTTGGGACCAATCACCCAAATGGGATATAATAGTCCATTTGGGATATAATATCCCAAATGGGCTATATATTTACAGTGCAAAAATTGAAATTTTTTATTTTGGCTATAAATATCATAAATCCTTATCATGACACTTAAACTGTTAAAAAGGAATAACTTTTGGTTGGCAAGTTTTCCTGTATGCCCATTGTTTAGGAGATTGATCCCTTGGAAGTTCCTTAACTTCTTGGGGATCAATCTTAAAAAATGTAGGGTTGCAGAAAAACCTGCTTACCAAAAGTTATTCATTTTTAAGTGTTTTGATGCGGATTTATGATATTTATTACCAATATAAAATTTTTCAATTTTTGCACTGCAAATTTATAGCCCATTTGTAATATTATATCCCAAACGGACTATTATATCCCATTTTGGCGATTGGTCCCAACCTGTTGATTAAGGTTGGGCACACACCGCCTAATGGTCATTTAACCCCCGTTTGGTGGTCAATCGCCTCTATTGGCGTCTTTATATACCTACCAAATGGGGGGGGGGGGATCGTTTTATTCAGTTCCTGGGAATGGCGTGAAATGGTTCATAATTTTAACTAACGGGAAATAAACAGGTTCGGCACAATCTCTTGATTAAGCTATAAAGCTTTATTAAGCTATTCAGAATAGCTTGATTAAGCTATTTTATCAGACTTTTTTCTCAAATGTGTTATTTTTTCAACATGTGCAAAAAGTTGCACCTTGGTGCAGTGGAAATATTAAACTTTGAACTCTTCTGAATACAATGCATGTAAAAATCACTCACCAAATTGCGTCTCCTTGATAGACTTTGTACTCAAAAATTAAAAAAAATTGGGGCTATTGATGAGTGACCACACAGTTATTTCTTGAATGAAATTATAAAGGAGGTCAATTATGGCCAACAAGATAATTGATTGGTTACAGTTCAGCACAATGAAAAGCAATCATACTTACCCACGCCTCACCGCAGGCAAAGTAGTGGACAGTTATACAAACAATGGAAATTCATATTTTGCTTAAAAGTATTCAACAGCAACGATGTTGGAACTTTCTATGATTTGGGTTGTATTTTTTATAGTTTATAGTTCATACATATATGAATAGTCAAATACTTGCGACTTTTTGTTTATTTCATGCAGAAAATGTTTTTTTTGTGTGAAAAATTGCATATAAAAAGCTTTATCAAGCTATTTTGAATAGCTTAATAAAGCTATATAGCTTTAATATAGCTTTTTAAAGCTATATAGCTTAATCAAGAGATTGTGTCGGACCTGATAAAATATAGATATTTATCTGTACTGTGAGCAAAAAAATCAGAATTTCAACACGAAATTTTTTGCATAGTGTCGTTCAAATATTTGACAAAATCATTACCTATGTAAACAAGTGTAACGTTTCTGTGTTTTTACCGGTGCATAAAAAGAAAAATTCCCGCCATGTCGGGCGTAGCTGCACCTATCATTTGTTTATCACTTCATATTTCTGTCATCCTGGCAACTGAGTTAACAAGTCAACAAGTTATCAGAAAAATAACTTAAATCAGTTATTTTACACACAAAATTTGTTTTTAATAATAACTTAAATAAGTTAGGGAGGAATGACACAAAATAATGTAGACAAGATATTCATTTATTGAAGCTATTTTGGAAGGATAACTAATACTGGGAAAAAGTAGGTCATATCAAAGAGAGGTAACACATTGTGACAAAAAAGTAACTAATTCAAGTTACTTTTGAAAATAACTTTTGTGCACTATGCCCCTGACTGTTGATCTAAACCAATTAAAAATGACAATCTTTTCCGAACTTGGTCAAAGGACTGATTTAACTATGGAGGCACATTAGTGTCAATTTTCAATAAGTAAAATAGGAGGAAAGCTAAGAATTTGCTTTTATTTTGTTTATTTTGTATGCAACGGCTTTATTTATAAGAATAAAATATGCAGTGAAATTATGATAAAATCGTCGCTCGAAAACCATAATCTTGGAATAAAATGAAGAATAATTGCAACTGTCACTTTGTAAATCTTTTATTCAAAATTTTTTAATAAATATAGTATTAGTATCTACATCATAGCTATGCATACTAAACCACAAAGATTCACACAGAAATCTTAACTTCATCCTAATGAAGAAAATAAAGAATAAATGTTACATTCAAATGTAGAAAAAATGAATATTATGAAAATAGATCTACAAGACCTGTTTATTCTGCAGATTATTAGATATGGGATTAATTTCCATTGGATGAAATAAGTTTTTTTAAGATTTATTTCCATTGATTGTAGAGTAGAACCGATGCACAGGTCGGTACCTCCAGAGGGATAGAGGCTGGAAACAACACAACAGAGGAACTGGAACAGAACACAGAGTCCAGCAGCCATGTAGACATGACAGGTATAATGAATTAATGATAATGTCATCTTAATTCTTTGTTAGCCAGTCCAAGAGCCAAAATAATAAGTTATTTTCTTACATATCTAGATTTCACAACTACTGTAGGAATTTTCTTTTTATCCTTGACAGATAAGCTTGAGAAGGGTTCGTCTCTGCCGCTGACCTCGGATTCCGCAGGTCGGAGCCGACTGGACGCAGATGACGTCAGTACGTGCTCCAGCGCCTCCTCAACGACACAGACACCCCCTGCGGTCAGTAAGAAGTTCCCCGTCCGTCCAGGAATCAACTTGAGGAAGGGAGAGAGACTCGAGGCCATGGACTTCAGCTCCAAATGGTTTAGATCATTATCCAGATATTAATTAAATTTGTGAAATTTGTTGATTGATTATTATTTTTAATTTATGTACATGAATATTCACTATTCTTCCATCAAGTTGGTGCTGTAATTTTATGATACATAATTAAGATTGTCTGGATTTACATAATGAGCTGGACTGTGTGTTATTTAGGTACTCAGCTAAGATTGTGGAGATTGATGAAGAGGAGAAGATGGTGATGATTCACTTCGACGGCTGGAATCAAAGATATGATGAGTGGATAGAAATGGACTCCGAGAAACTCAGGCCAAAAACGAGACACTCATCACGGAAAGGAAAGGCCAAACAATCCGTAAGTATTTACCTAAAATAAGTGGAATTTAATCCCAAAAATGAGACATACATTGTGGAAAATGGC
This sequence comes from Saccostrea cuccullata, assembly GCF_032062105.1. Lineage (NCBI taxonomy): Eukaryota > Metazoa > Mollusca > Bivalvia > Ostreida > Ostreidae > Saccostrea > Saccostrea cuccullata. Next base: position 121,854 of record NW_026923819.1, on the reverse strand, counting down.
CAAGCAATCTGTGTTAACCTTTAAAACAAGACATTCACAAATTTAATTTTCTTTCCAAATCAAAAAGAAGATCATTAAGATCTTCTTAAATTTTTATAAATAAATATTTTTTCCTGTCAAATGATTGTGATGTTGGTACATGTATTACATGATTGTGTATGTCATGCATATCCAAGAAATCTTGCCTCTGTGCTATAATGAGTTGATTTTTCTGTAAACAGGAATATAAACTGGGGGACCATGTTTATGCCAAGTGGACAGATTGTAAAATGTATCCTGGGAAAGTCACAGCTGTTCTTGCTGATGGTAATAATATAATTATTATTTTTAAAAATTAATACATTTATTTTAAGAGTTAAAAAATGCTTGGAAAATTATACAAGTCTTATATTTTTTTAAAATTATAATCCCTTCTCTGTCCTTCTTGTTAAAGCTATTTAATAACATTTCCCCAGGTTTTGTTGCAGGATTTTATGATATGCTGTATTTTAATGACAATTGCATTTTTCTTAACACAGGATCTTATGATATTCTGTTTTATGACGGCTTTAAGAAGACAGTTCAGGGAATCAACATCAAAGCAATGCCTAAAGAGTTACAACAGCAGGTATAGATTAATAACAAGGAACAGGGTCAAATTACAAAGAACTAGTGAGCAAATATACCCGGTAATCAAAGGGACTGCATGTTTCTCAAGTGAGCTTCTGTGATCATCTTTTGTCTACCCGTTCATCTGTAAACTTTTTACATTTTCAACCTCTTCTCAAGACTTTTGGGCTAATTTTAAACAACATTGATACAAAGCATCCTTGGATGAAGGGGAGTTTAAATTGTTGAAATGAAGGGCCCAGCTTCAATTCAATATTTTTACACTGAATGAGGAGGGAGCAAACAAACTTTATTTAAAATAGCCTCAACTGCTAAACTATGATATCACAATGCTACCTATGACTGTCTTACAAAAGAACAAAGTCAAAGCAAATTTTAAAAGAAAATGCAATAAACAGAAAGTCATGTATTATGTTTTTTAGTTGTTTAATCTTTTTACCATAATCTCAGAGCTATTTTCAAACAAAGTCTGCTTTATTTTTGTAGAAAATAGAGATTGTACATGTTTTACCCAAAGATGAGAGGAAAAGATCGATGGAGGAAGAAATGGGTGAGAGATTCTACGTAACTTGTATAAAATGTGTTGTTGATCCATATAAAAAAAATGTTTGTAACCTTACATGTCCTAATACCCTAAAATCTTGAAAATAAGACGGATTTAATAATAAGCCGGTTTTGAAAATAAGCCACCTATTTCTTGCATTAAAAATTACTCGAAAATAAGCCAGTTTTGAAAATAAGCCGGTCATGAAAATGCCATTTAGGAAAGATGTTAAACGTTTGAGGATTGCCTCGTATTAAAAATTTGAAGATTGAAAACTTCGACGGCAAAAAAAAAATCACTGCAGAACCAGCTAACATATGGAGAATTTTTTTTCATAAAATTGTCAGAAAAATAATTATCTCATCCAGACTTGTACAAGCTAACAGTGTGTTTAAAATTGTTATAATTAAAAATTTAACGGATAAAATGAAAGTTTTTGTTTGTAAAGCATTTAACTGTCAGGTAACACTGCCCGAGGCAAGAAACCTGCTGATCGACAGGGCTTGGTAGTAATTAAATTTCAATGTACCGTAGAATTGAGTTGTTTAAATATGTGTTTGTTTGACTAATTTATCAAATGATTCAATTACAAGCGGATATCTTATATTTTACTTTTTTAAAACAAGATTGTATTTCATGTAAATTTATAAGCTGTAAACAATGAAATTTATCTTTTCGGGATCGACATTCTCAAAATATAAAGTAGACGATCACACTACTTAGACCTAATGAAAACGTACCTGGGGGGATGCCAATGAACAAAAAAAAAATGACGAGAGAAAACTTTGACCAGCTAAAGTCATTCGTTCATGTTTCCTCCTTGTCAAACTTTCCAATTTTACAGTATTTTTTTCTACACGCAAGATACTGAACAAAGTATTTTCATGATTATTGTAATTATTTTATTCTATTATATTCACGATGTTTTAATTTTACATCGAACAAGTAGTTCCTACTCTATCGATTACACTTTATTTAATGATTGTATTGAAAATAAACCGGAATTGTGATCTCTTCTCTTACCAGTTTTTTGCATTGATAATAAGCCGGAATTTGAAAATAAGCCGGTTTTGAAAATAAGCCCCAACTTTCTTACCAAAACTTAAAATAAGCCGCGGCTTATTTTCAAGATTTTAGGGTATTTGAGTCAATTAATTCTCTCCGTTTTTGTTTATTTTGTTTACTCGGTATATTTATTGGTAATTTTAAGGTCATACATATTTTTATCTATTCAGCCAAAACAAGAGAGTTTTCCTCTTACATATTTATACCTTAAACAATATTGTGATGTTTGTTTTTTACAGCCACTCTACCCAAGAAGAGGAGAAGTTCATCTATATACTCAAGGAGGGAAGGCAGCTTGGGTAGGTAAAAAAAATCTGAACAGGTCAATACACGGGTACAGAACAATGTAGGGGGCAGTAAAGAGAAGGCAGCTTGGGTAGGTAAAAAAATCTGTACAGGTCAATACACAGGTACAGAACATGTTTGGGACAGAAAAGAGATACTACATATTAAACACATACATGTGTACTACATATTAAACACATACATGTGTGAGACAGTTATTCTTGCCTGTAGAAGGTGCCTAAACATACTGTATACAGGGTAATTTTTGCCCTTGTTTTATTTTCTCCCCTTTCACTCTAACCTCAGTCTAGTGAATTTAAAAAGGGGCGAATTCAAATAATACAGTTTATTATATGATCGAATAATTTCCATCTCTCTGATTGGCTGAGATCCAACTATGTTAGAAAAATATTACGTTGTATTGACCTGCACGTGACGTTCCAGGTGAATACCAGGATTTATTTCCCTACATTGATCTAAAAATAGATCGGGAAATTCCAAATTGATATAAATTGTGTTGGAAAGCTATGTACACAACTATGATTTTTTTTTTTTTTTTTTTTTTTTGCATGTGAACTGTGAACAAACATAAGCGAATATATATTTTGGGTGAGGGTGGTTATTTAAAGGGGATGCAGAGACTCCCCTCCAACACTTTTATTGAACAACAATTTTTACTTTTTTTCGGCTGTCAGTTTACCCTCATTATACTCATTCATTTCAAAATATATTCTATAAAAAAGACTAACATAACATGTATGTATTCTTTCATGGAAACTGAAATAGATAAAAAAAAAAAATCAAGTTGATACGAATGGTAAGGTTTATTTACATATTTATTCTGCTTCTCTCTTGTATTCGGCTAGGACTAAATTAAATGCAAACAAGTAATGAGCTGTATCTTATCAGTTAATCATATAATAAAACAATTATTGCTGTTTTTTCGGTCAATACATCTTCGAATTTAGCCATCTTCGAAGTACAATATTCACCTCGCCCTTCGGGCTCGGTGAATATTGTACTCCTCAGGTGGCTAAATCATTGTATTGACCTCAAAAACAGCAATAATTGTATAGTATTATATGATCGAGTAATTTCCATCTCTCTGATTGGCTGAGATCCAGCTATGTTAGAAAAATATTACGTTGTATTGACCTGCACGTGACGTTCCAGGTCAATACAAGGATTTATTTCCTCAACATTGATCTAAAAATAGATTGGGAAATTCCAAATTGATACAAATTATTTTAGAAAGCTATTTAAACGACTAGGATTTTTATTTTCATGTGAACAAAACATAAGCGAATATATATTTTAGGTGAGGGTGGTAAGAGGGGATGCAGGGACCCCCCCCCCCCCCCCTCCAACACTTTTACTGAACAACAATTTTTTTTTACTTTTTGGCAGTCAGTTTTCCCTGATAATACTCCTTCCATTCAAAATCTATGCTATGAAAAAACTGACATTATATATTTCTTTCATGGCAACTAAAATTGATTTAAAAAAAAACATTTCAAATTGATACAACTGGTAAGGTTTATTCACATTTTAATTCTGCTTCTCTCTTGTGTTTGGCTAGGACTTAATAAAATGCAAACAAGTACTGAACTGTATCATTTTGTCCATGAATCATATAATAAAACAATTATTGCTGTTTTTTTCGGTCAATACAATGATTTAGCCATCTTCGAAGTACAATATTCACCTCGCCCTTCGGGCTCGGTCAATATTGTACTCCTCAGGTGGCTAAATCATTATATTGACCTCAAAAACCAGCAATAATTGTATATTGATTTCTTAAACAAAATTGTGAAAGGGCGAAAATAAAGTGGTGCAAAAATAACTTGTATACAGTAGTAACACTGCCTTCTTTTTTAAGCAGAAAAGGATTTATTGTTAAAAGAAGAAAATGTCCAATTTACTGATGATTACATGATTTATATCGTAGATAAAGTCCCCAGAGATGTGGAGACAACAAGGAAGGTAACCGAGAGGACGAGAAGTACTGCGAGTGATGACGGCAAACGGCGACCAAGTAAAGAACGCAGACAGAGGAAAGGGGAGAAGAAGTTAATCATTGCAGGATCTCTGTTTAAGAAGCGAGATCGATCAACGTCCTCAGAGAGGTCTAAAACAGGGAGCTGTTCCAGTAAAGATTTGACGACTGATGAAACGATGGACAGCACGGGGAGTGCAGTGGAACAACCGGAGGATACAGGGGGCTTAATGGAACAGCCGCCATCAGAAGAGACTAGTGTTACACCTTCTGTAGAACAGGTAATGTCAAGAGTCTAATCGCAAAGATTCTTTTCATAAACTACTTTACAATCAAAATGAAGATTTTATCCTTAATTTATAGATGTAATATTTCTTTTTTAGGCAGATGCATCTGTTCCACCTACCACAGATTCTGAAGACTCTTCAGTTACAAAAACCTCTACGGACACCACCCCAGTCCCCCAGCCTACTCCCAATCTGCCGGCTCCACAAAGTGTATCAGACCCCACCTCAGAGGGAACCCCACCCACAGGAACTCCTCTACCTGCCCCAGGCTCACCTGAAGCACCTGCTGGGGTACCTGTTCCAGCCTCAGCCCCCAGTACTCCAGCCCCGGGGTTGATGTCTGCCCCCAGTACACCTATGGCCACCCCTCTCTCCTCCATGCCTCCTTCTCCAGCTAGCACTCTGTCTGGTAAGATTGTGTATTTGAATTCAATTAATTTGTACAATTTTAAGTACTGTATACACGCCCATAGGTGGGCAAATGTAAAACTGGCAAATTAAAAAAAACAGCATAATTTCATTAACAGAATAGTGACTAGGTGAATTTAAAACAGGGCAAAATTGTTTCGAAGTGTGAAAGGATGAAAATAACACAGGGCGAAAATAACCATGTATATAGTACCTTTAAAGTAAAAAATACTTGAAATTAACAAATAACTTTCAATAAGTTTGTGATATTCAGATTTTTCTTGGTATTTATTCATTTCATGAATTAGTTATTTCTTTTTATATTAAAATTTAGAACTCTCTCTGAACTCTTTTTTTCTACAAAAGTCCAAATGAAGAGCTAAGCAGTGAGCTCTCTTCATTTTCCTGCAGTGCTATAATTCATGAATATGTACATGTATTTTTAATTTTAAAATAACAAATGAATATTTTAATTTTAAATTCAGTCTATGTAAATGCTTAAAGAGTTAATCAGATGCTTCTGTGATCTGATCACATTTTATCTCTATAGCAGTGTCATCCTCCCCATCAACTCCAAAACAGTCTCCAGGTATGAAGACAGACAGCACACATACAGCAGGAGCTGGACCATCTCTTGAAATCCCTACTCCAGTTCTCCCATCCAAAGGCAAAAGTAAGCATAGAAGTAAGCAAATAAAGGGGTATTTTATTCTTTTTCCTCCCACTATCCCACCATTAAGAACCACTATGAATCAGATATAAACCTCAATGAAACTTGCCAGTCTATTGCATCATTTTGTGTGAAAATGTAATGCTGCCCAGGTCAGGTAGCTTGAGTCTCATTGATCATAATCTATTAATTAATTTATTGTAGAGAACAGAAAAAGTCGTAAACAGACATTTTCTCCGATCACTCAGTCAGGAGAGAGTTTAGCAAGAAAGAGAAGTAAATCAACAGAAAAGGGAGAGAAATCGGACCAGCCTCATTCCTCACGGAAACGAAGCAGGTCCACTAACGAGAGAGGTATGTTAATTGAATGAAAAATTGAGGGGTTGTTTCAAGTCATCTTGTAAAATATTACTGTAAATCACTTTTTATTCGTGAGAACTTTATTTTCGCGTAATTACGCGAGACAGTGTGCTCGCGAAAATTTATTTCTCGCGTATAATAGTATTCCTTAAGATTATATAGAGCAGTTACCTCAATTCGTGAAAATTTAGTCTAGCTAATCAAGAGTCAATGACTATCTCGCGAAAATTTAGTGATCTACAGTAATTATCTCTTTCATTAGATGGAGAAAAAAAATCTACTAATTTGACTGTATTCCAATTAGAATGAATAACAAAATAAAGAAGGATAATGTGTGTATGTTACAATTACAGTCAAAATTTTTTATTTCAAACTTAATTGGACTGAGGATTCAAGATAACGAGGTTTAAAATGCATAAAAAAGAGTAGTTGGGATTAGAGTTGACTTTGCCATGGTATTCAAGATATCTGTATTTGAGAAAAAGTTTAAGTGTGATAGCAAATAATCAGTATTAGTACAAATGTTTATCGAGTTAAAGAGGAATATTTTGGATTTTTTAACATCAGCATATAACTTTCAAAGTTTGATTGAACTCAGCAATGAATTTAAAATATTACATGGTTACTGTCTTGAAATATAAGTGAGATTTGGGCGAGGGTAAGAAAACATGATAGAGGGCAAGGCTTGCTGAGCCCTCTTATGTTTTCGACTTGAGCCCAAATATCGCTTATATTTCAAGACAGTTATCATGTATTTTGTTTATTCTGCAACATTTTTTTTACATTTGTACATCCAAAACTAGCTATTTTCAACAGATTTACGAACATCTCTGCTGTTGAAAGTATGATGCCATGGCAAACATTACAATATGCGTGACGTCACAATGCTTTTAGAATGTTGGAATACAAGCACGAGGCTTTATTAGGGCAGTGACAGAATTAAGCTATAGTTTATTAGGTTACCTGTATTAGGTCAATGCAAGGGGTAGTTGCAGGATAAAATTGATTTATTTTGACTGACATATAGACAGATCAGATGAATTATTTAAATTCTTTTTTGTTAAAAAGCCAACTACATTTTGGTTCCTGAGACTGCTCTTCCACCAAAAGCCTTCGTCATTGAGCCAGAACACAACCATTTTAAGTGTACGTTTGAGGACTGTAATAAGGGATTCCGTAAGGAGACTCTGCTGGAATCTCACATCAAGTTCTACCACTCTAATGACGGCAAGCCTCCGCAAAACCCACCCAGGAAACGACGGAAAACAACCAGTATTTGTATGTATATCAGATTTAATGTTCTTTTTTGGGGGATATTTCCTTCTTTCATTCTGATTATTAAGCTGTACTTGAATTAATTATTGAATACCATAGATACTTCAATTTAAACTAGCATAAATATCTGGGTTTCATTTTAAAAATGGTTTAGGAGAATTCTCTTAATAAGTAAAGTCATCTTTTAATACTTCAATTTAAACTAGCATAAATAAGTAAAGTCATCTTTTAGATACTTCAATTTAAACTAGCATAAATAAGTAAAGTCATCTTTTAGATAATTCAATTTAAACTAGCATAAATATCTGGGTTTTATTTTAAAAATGGTTTAGGAGAATTCTCTTAATAAGTAAAGTCATCTTTTAATATGTATAACTGTTTCACATGAACTAGTGGCATCATGTCATTATGTGATATAAGTAATATTGACCTTCCCTGACAGGTTCTACAGACTCGGACATTTCCGTCACCCCCCGACAGCGGTACCCCTCCAGTGGCTCCCTCTGTAGACCCAGCACCTCATACGAGGGCACCACCGAAGTGGCAGGTGCAGACCCACTCAATATGGAGAATCAGCTCCTATCTGAAGGTATGATATGTACAGTGAAACCTGTCTAATCCGACATGCACTCGGAGACAAATTTTGTTTCGGAATAGAAAGTGTGCCAAATTGAAAAGTGTAATATAATATTAAAATTAGTTAACATGGTAAAATGGGAAAGAGATTTTAGGTTGGAAATTACAGTGTGATAGATTTCACAGGTGTCAGATGAGACAGTTATCACTGTAGTTCTTTTAAAGGTGATCTATTTTTTTTCTTTCCAATGATAGTGTTAGATGCACCTTTTATTAAGATCTTCTGCAGGGTTCGACATTAACGTAAGTCTGTTAGTTTCAGACAAATACATTTTCATTTGTACTAATAAAATTTATGGCTAATAAGTCCAAACGAACTTATAAAGTTTTCTGGGGAAGAAAAAAGAATTTACCAATGTTCAATTTTCTACAACTTTCAATCGAAAACCCTGTAGGTATTTTTAGCTTTCTAGCTTTTTGGCACGAAGTAAGGTAATCCTGAGCCAATTAAGCACTTAATTTTCATCGGTATGAAATTAAACATTTCAACGTGCATGATTTAGTATGACACATAAAGAAAGATGTCGGACGCTTGGATGATGTAATCATAAAGACATAGGCGTTGGAAGCAAATTGAAAGTGGGGGGGGGGGATAATTGAAAGTGTGTGGGGGGGGATAAACCAAGAAAAAAAAGGTAAACCCCAGTTTTCAATGCCTATACTATGTATATATTTGCAAAAAAAGTGGGAGGGCTAATTTTGGAAATGCCAATTATTTAGCTCAGTTTTTTGGTGAAGGAAATTTATACATTTAAGTACGCATAACATTAGTTTAGGGTGCTCCCATACAGTTCATTGTAGTTTAGAATTTGGAGCATAAACATTGATATATATATATATTTAAAAGTATCATCACTCATGCTGTTTGTTGAACATTACACAGGATTAAAGTCTGGAGAGAGAGCCCGTTCTATGAGTCAGGATGTGATGATAGCCGAGGAATCCATGGAAACAGAATACGAGGACACACTCAGTAAAGATGAAGTGGTCAACTGTATCTGTCGATTTAACGAAGAAAACGGACTCATGATTCAGGTACTATTATACTGAAATATGAATATACTAAATTAAAGAAATCTTACCTGGGTATGTGATTTCATTCAGTGTTCTTCTTCTCATAGAAATAGTTTACCACCAAAATTTATTTTTACAAGGAAGCCTGTTGTAATCAGAGTCTTTCACAGAATCTTTATTTCATACTGCCACAGTGCATCCATTCTGAGACTGTCACTGAATTGTTATAACAAACTGTCATTGTGATAAACTATTTTATGTTCAAGCTAAAAATATGTTTACGAGGGTTGTCCGTAAAGTTTGTGGACAAGCTAAGAATCAAATAAAACTTGCATCATTGATATTTATTATTAGCATATTTCTAATCCTTTACTAAATGTGAATTGAAAAAAAGTAAAATCTTATTCAATTTCAAATGTTTAATTACAATTATGGCTTCATAATTAGACTTAGAATGGAGACCCGGAGCACCGCAAAATTTTATTTAAAAAAATTATTTATCACTTTATAGATTTCATTTGTATTTTATAAAGTTTTGCGGATATCAGGATGACTTTTACATTATCAGGTTGATAGAAGTTACCACTTCAAACCTGCAAAATTTGAACATTCAAAGTTGTAAAATGACCGAGCAATCAAAGTTAGAACATATGAAGTCGGATCGAATTTGTTCAAAAAAGGGACGTTTTCGGAATAGGTGGAGCAGTGAGCTGTGATAAAATTCTGCGTAGATATCGGATAAACATCTACAGAGACCAATACATTTTGTAAACAATCGGGGAAACATAGTAAAAGAAGCTGTACATTAGTATTTAAGTGGCATATAATATTTTCGGACGGAAGGAACAGTTTACAGGATGACTTGCATGAAGGAAGACCATCATTCTTAGATTGCAGTGCTGGTAAAACATGAATTTTGTAACGTAACTTTACCGTATTTCCGTAAATAAAATTGTTTTTACGCGAACAGAGGTTGGATGATTGCAGGGTATTAGACAGACATTGTTAGATATTATTTTACGTATGAAACCTGAACATTTTGTGCACATATTTATTACTAGTTAAAGCGACATAAGAAATTTATTGAGTTAAATTGAGAAAAGGTATATGTACTCATATAATGCTTTTGACGTCGCGGAACGTCAAGAAATCTCATTTTAGTGCTCCGGGTATGAGTGTGTGTCTTCTTTAATCTGATAAGAATATAACTATTTGTGCTTTGTTTTTGTTGTAAACTTGCATGTTGATAAAATAAAACATGAATTTAATGAAAATAATAGTTTCATATATTTTATCAATCTTTGTCAGTAATTATCAATGTTGTCCACGAACTTTACGGACAACCCTCGTAGGGTTTTCCAAAAAATGGACTTTACCTTTATGCTCTATTGCTCACATGAAAGTGAGTGGAAGGGGTGTGTGTCTCATTTTGTTATCTTTGTGGTTTAAAAACTTCTAGATACATATGCTTGCTCTAACAAATACTTTTGAGTATAGACATTGTTACTGTTGGGCAGATAATATTATAACTTAATATGTTTCTATTTACAGTGTGATGTTTGCCTCTGCTGGCAGCATGCAGCCTGTTTTGAAATTACTGAGAGTACACTTCCCAAAAAGTACATCTGTTACGTGTGTGAAAATCCTCCAGGTAAGTGTGCAGAAAATCTCAACCCAATTATTTGTTTTTGTTTTTGAAACAAGTGTCTGTGCTACCTCCTTTTGAAACATATACTTTTCACCTTTATGGAGTTTCTTGTCTTAACACTGTATCAGTTACACAAAAAAGTTAGATACAAATAGTATGGTGCGACCATTTGAGCGAGCACAGTTTTGTATTTATAAAAAACTTATAAATAGGCTACAAATTGTACTGCCCATCCTCTGTTCAGTAATGAAAGAATCAAAATAAGAAGAAAACACAACCATAAAAATAAATTAAGATCAAGAGTCCGAACTTCTCGGAAGCTTCTGACAAATTGAAAATACCCGAGCAGTTTGAATGATGAAAGTATGACGTCAAATATAAAGTTGTCTTAGGACGCAATCAATAGTTATTATGTAGTATGTAGGTTGCATAAAATCTTTGTTCGTAATTTTTTCAAGAAAGCTGTTGCTACATGTATAAGCCACCATGTTGTTATGCATCGCAAAGGATTATTGGGAGTTTGGAATTTTTTCATGTGGACTCATAAAAATTTCTTGAAACAATGTGCAGATTTCAACCAGAATTTCCTCTGTTCGCATTTGTTAGTCTATTGAGCTTGCTACACTGAGGCCTGTTCAGCAGAGCGAATGTTTGCTAGCGCTCGCCAAAATACTTTATACCTCCAATAGTAATTTTGGCCTCTGGCCTCAATGCCGCCTCGCTGCGCTTGCTAATATAATCATAAGGCATGATTTAACTTTTTTAAATGGACATAGTGGATATAGTTCTATATTATACTCTCTAGGAATCCGAGACAGCCGGCTTTATGTCCATGACCAGGATTGGCTGAAGCTGGGTCACATGGCCCACTTTGGATTTTTACCCAATCAGGAAGAAGATGAGAGTTGCTGCAGGACAGTTCAAGCCACCCATGGCCTTGTGGGTGACCTTCACAATGTGTCAGCAGTGATTCATGGCCTGAAGCAGAAACTCAAGACTGTCAGGTATTCCTCGCTCTCAATAAAAAAAAACAAGTTGTTTTGAATCAATGGAAGAGTGGCTTAGTGTTCAGTGCATCTCATAATTCATTGACTGTTAAAACAAATTAACTTTGATATATTTTAAAATTCTTTCTAAAAAAAAAACCAGTTACATCTTGTAAATTAAATTTGACAAAGAATGTATTAGTTTACCATGTTTACTGCATTTGAAAGGGTAGTAAAAAGTGTTCATTTGACCTCTTTTGTTTAATACAGAAAGAAAGACCACAGAGATCCCATGCTACAGATGTGGTTACAGAATCTAGACAATGTCCAGTTTGACCCTATAGAGCCTGATGTAGATAGTGAGAGTGAGGAGATAAGCCTGGACATCTCTACAGATCAGAATAAAAAGACTGAGGTCCAGGACCTGAACTCTGAATTAGAATCAGGAACTCCCCAGAAACCTCAGATAGAGGTCAGTGAAAGTGATTGTGGTAGTGAGACAGTGAATACAGACAAAGAGCAGCAAGTCAATACAGATCTGCAGGAAACTTCTGACAAAAAGGAAGGACTTGAGAGTGCTACAAATAAAACTGTTGAGAACCTTTCACAGTCCAAAGAAGGTACAAAAACAGAAAATAGTGGTCCAGATGAAAGCATTAAAAGTTCAAACCAAGGACTAATGTCTAAAGAAGAAGATGCTTCTGAGAAACAGAAGAACGCTCAAGAGAAACCTGAAAGCTCTAAACCAGTCAGTGAGAGTGATTCAGCGAGTATAGTTACACCAAACACTGACAAGGCCGAAGTAAAGGCTAGTAGCTCAAACACTGGTAATGGTGAAGTCTCCACAGCAGAGAGTGGGCAGGGAAAGAAAACTCAGATGGAACAATCAAATCACACAACAACTCCTTCAGAACAGTCTCAATCAGGCCAAGCCAAATCTAGCGTAGAACTACCACTGGATCAGTCTGTAGGGTCAGAGGTCAAAGTGGAGGATGTGTGTGACCTTTTGAACTCTGTGGATGTGGTGAAGGAAGATCCGTTCAAACTCTGTGAGAGGAATCTATTGGAGCACATTCTCCGAGTCCAGACAGAAATCGAGCAGAGACTGGATCACATCGAGGAGCAAGTCTGTGGTAGGTCCACAGTTCCATATAAAGCACTAAAGTTCTTACATTTCTATACATCTTGTAAATTGCCTTCTTTAACATTCTGAAAATTAGGAAGACAGAAATTCAATATCGTATCTTCTACCTGAAAGAATTTATGATATATATATTACTTTGATTGAGAAAATACAAGTAGGTTTTCTCGGAGAGGATATTGAGCATAATCTAACATATCAAGAAATTGAAAGCAAGCTAATTTTAGCAAAATCTTTTCTTCTTAATCTTGAAATTCTCAAAGTTTCTGATAAATTAAGAAATATTTACCTGTTTTCATCACTGTGTTGATTAGGATCATACAGATCATGTTTTATAATCTTTTTTCAGCCCTCGAGGCGGCAGATTCCAACTTTTCCTCGGGTCCCTCTGATAGGGACCTGCTGTCTGATGTCCCGGCCCTTAAAAAGACATTATACCTATTACAGCACGACCTAGTGCGGGTCCAGAGAATGGCAGCCTACCACAGATAGCACACATCACCATGAAAGTGTCCAACAAACAACAGCCTACCATAGAAAGCACACTGTCACCGTGTGTAAACAGATGGTCTTATTGTACAGAAAGAACACTGTGTCCGAGTGTGAGTCCAGCAATTGTGGCCTCATACAAATAGAACACAGTCTGAGTTACTCTGTGCCACTTGTTCCATGAATCAATTTTTGATGCAAAATTTCCATACAGAAGATAACATATACATGATTGTATATTCTGAAGGAAAAAATGGTGAAGTTCTGGGATGGTTGTGTCCAGAAATTAACCATAAAATGCTTAATCTGATACAGGAAATATTTCACAAATTGGACATTCCTGTACAATTTTTTCTCCATAAGAGAATCAATAAGACAGTTTCCCTTTTCAATATGAAAGATTTTTAATAGAATAAAAATTAAAAGTCAGAAATGTCTACGTGTCTTGCAAGACTTATCATTGACCATTTTAAAATGCCGGAAAAAGTGTTGTGTACAGATAAAACATCGAAAACATATTTTTTCTTACTGTCATCCTTGAATAGTTTAATCTAGGTTGTAACCTGCCAACTGATTTGATAAATTCTTTTTTCCTGACAATGTGCATTGATTTACAATAAAAGGTACAAGCCACTTTATGTCACATGTAAAACTTGTGAAGAAATAAGATATCATTATAAAACTTTTATCAGGAAGTATTAAAGTTTACTTGTAATATCAAATCCCTTTAAACAAGGTCTTTATGGTAGATTCGACTAGGTACCAACCCATATTTCATCTTGACAAATGTTTTTACGATTATACCTTATTACTTATATTTGCGTTTGTGACTGATTTTTATCAATTTGGGTATGATAGAAATGCTTCTTAAAAATCCCTATTAATGGTATAAAAGGGTCTGAATACCTCAATCACTTATGAAGCAGATTAGATCTGTTCTTCGTCTTCTCTTTATGGAGTGAGTGTCAATACTCAAAAAAATTGTTATTTATGTCAATGAATATAAAACAATGAAATTTTGGTCATGTTATGAACATGTTTTATACACAGGCTTAAATATAAATTTTTCAAATAGATTTATACAAGGTAAAGTTTTCATTTATTGAAATTGATGAAATTCTGAAGAATAATGGCATTTAAATCATGTTTATGATATAATCTTTGACTAAATGGACTTCAAGTATTTCTTGAAATGATGCATGTTGTGTTATTAAGTGTGTTTTTGACATATAGTGGGTCTGCTTTCTGTTTTGGTTTACCAAAAAAAATGTATATTTTTAGGCACACTTTGTGGATAAACTTAAAAAAAAATTGAGTGAAGAGCCACTTGTATCTAAAAAATGTGTAATAGTATGAGAAAATGAGCCTTTTTGTCCTCTGTAGTTTGTGTATGCTATTTCATTAGGCAAAATAATATTTCAAAGTTTTGTGAGATTTTTGAAATTGGAGATTTAAATTAAAGTACTTAGTATACTTTAATGTTGGATAAAATATCCAGAAAATTTTGACATATTTGATATTTTACTTTTCCTCATGTTTGCTGCACTGTAGGCATTTTGTACATCTTGTTCGCCCATCTTCTTCCAGCTGTAATTCATAATACATGCTATGTATATCTTTGCATGTTTTTCATTTGAAATGAAGATAGTGATAGATTTTGAGATTGAATACTAATCGTTAGCTCCATATCCTTCTTCATAGATATAAAAAAAACTCTTAAACTATACATGTTTATAAACAGCATAAAACACATACCCGGAAATAGAGGTTGATTCAGGTGCCTGATTAGAAACATTCCCCGTTGACTGCTCTTATCCTCCGTTATCCATGTTTTTAAAATTAGGAGACAAAACATTCCGTAGATGAATTCAGTATAAAAGTAAAGGCCTTACAATTTGTATGATGCATACCAGCCAAAATATGACCCAACAGTTGGTTATATTACAAGAATATATAACAGCAAATATAGAATTTGTGAAAATGGATGTATCGAATTAATTTTATAATGATAATAAATACTGTTATGTGTAATTCATGGTGCTTCGTTGATACTCCACTTTACAGTTTACAAAAAACAAATCCATCCAAAAATATAGTGTCAGTTTAGTAGTTATGTGAGTTTCAGCAGAGTGCTGGATGACAAAAACGACATAAACATGGGTATTGTCGATTATAATCTAAAACTACTTTTTAATATCAACGTTGGAGTACTTGTATGTACAATCAGAATGTTTTAGCAGCATATATTTGCAGGTGATCAAGGATAACCATTTATTGCAACAAATTGTAGCATACAGGCTTTATGACAACCTAGCAGCTACTGAAAAAAATGGAACAAATTACATGAACTATAGATAAGGGGGGGGGGGGGAATAATTTAAATCTTCTCAAGAGCATCTGGGCCAGAAAAGATAAAACTTTTATGGAAGCATATTCAAGTTGTGTAGAATCAAGTTTGTTCAAAATATGACCACCCGGGGGTAAGGAGGGCTACAACAAAACATCATAGGACATTTTCCTTTTGGAGAACAGCAAAGCCATGATTAGTCATATTTAAATGGAATTTTCCTCAGGTAGTTTAGAATCGATTATGTTCAAATTATGACAGGGGTAAGGAGGCGCCACAATATGGATTAAATATTTACAAAGAAGGATGTGGAGATAACGAACAGCGCTCAATCTCAAAGTCCATAAAACAATACAAAATAAGAGCAGAGCAAACACGGACCCCCGAAACATCAGAGGTGGGATCAGGTGCCATGGAGGAGTGAGCCTCCTCTGCCGATCGGTCTTACCAGCCGTGTGCTCCTTGTCGTGATCAGGAAATAACGGAAAAATCCGTCGTCAATTCGGTGTATAAATTATGGACTAAAAATTGGTATGAAAAACGTCAGTCAGCATTTGACTCAATGATAAACTGTATTTGCTGACAAGGTCATTGTATCGACCATAGCACTTACGAAATGAAGACTTTAAACGAGACTGCTGACAAAGGAATATAATATTAGAAAACCGTAAAGCTATTGTAATTGACATGGAAGTATTTTCAAACAGTTTAAAATTCAAGCCACACTATGCAATACTTCATTAATGTGTGCCTTTTTCAAGCAGAAATGCCCAGGTGAGCGATGTGGCTCATGGGCCTCTTCTTGACAACATCTTTCAACATTGAAAAAGATGAAGATAATGAAAAGTGATCGATCTTTAAAAAAGCTGTTGGTATTACCATGAGTACCAAATGCGCCCCATTATTGGCTGTTCTTTAATATATTTGTATAAATGCAAAGCAAAATTATTGAAAAAAACCTTTTCATGAAAAGAATAACCTATGTCTCAGACAGAGCCGTTGAATAAATATTCAAATACTATTATTTCGACAAAATTTTTATACATATCATTTCCTTGATTCAATATATCCATGCCCTAGAATCTGATGCATATCTGTTTTAAATTTAGATATCTTATTGGAAAGGCTATTAATGGTTACTACAACATGTACAAGAAAACTTTATGATAAACATAATGTTTATTTCTGTGGCAATAAACTATATCACTTGCATATAGAGTTTATGTCTCAAAGTTGTGTCCACAGGCAAGAGCATGCTCTACGTACACATACGCATAATTTTTAAAATAAAACGAGCTGTTGACAAACAAATTGGAACTAAGATATTAACAGCTTCGTTTTCATGTCAGCATTACGCAAATTCTTTGACACAATACAATGACAGAAATGTCAGAATATACAATCATCATGAGTCAAATGCTGACTGACATTATTTATACTAATTGCTAAACCATTATTTACACACCAAACTGTCAACTAATTTTCCCCCAGTTTCCCGAACATGATAAGGAGAGCACGGTGGGTGTTACCGTTCGGCAGGGAATTTTTTCCCCTTCAAGTCATCTGATCCTTTCCTTGATGTTTTAAAGGCCTGTGTTTGCTATGCTCCTGATATTAATTGTTTCAGTGGGTTTGATATTTATTCGTTATTTTCATATTCCTTTTCCATTGTTTGCTTTCTAAGCATTGTAGAGGTTTTTTGTAATAAAAGAAGTTTCGAAACAATACTTGACGCATATTTGTAAGAAAAACAAGGTTTTCACTTCAAATTGAAATGAGTTTGAATACAAGACTGGATTCTTTTGAGATTAAGATTTTCACTTTAATTATCTGCGTCAAATACTTTTATTGTATATTAAAGTTTAAGGAACAAATAAGTATTTTCATCCCTGAAGCATGTCAGTTCAAAAAGCTTAAGATTTGTATTATCTGCTATCGCATGTCTGAGCCTGTATTTAAGTGTCTAAAAAATCAAAATATATAGATTTTCAAGTAGACTTTTTAAAACTTTCAAAGAGACAGAGTGAAGTTTGATTTGATTTACTACTTATTTACGTAAGGTAAAGGAGACATAATTTATGAAAGCTTTATTGTAAGACTGATGTCCATGACTACGCTTTCGTCTTTGTGTATTGTTGTAAAGTCCCATAACATTAATACTGCTACACTGTGCACTTTTCCTTTGGAATACTGCAATAAAGAATTTATTTTATGTAGAATATCGCAAAGAAGAAAAATATGTTGTTTTTTTTTACTTTCACAATCATAATATTATAGAGAGTATAAACGTCTTATATCAATAGAAGATTTGCATGTACTCTAGATTTAAAAAAAAAGTTTTTCTTATCAGTTGTGAAGTTGTTCCTATCTGCATATGACGTGTCACATTGAAAAATAGCGAATATCACCTTTGCCCTAATTTATAAAAAGTAAGTATTTTCTCAAAGTGTTATTGGTAATTTGGACATAATATTAGGATTCTATCACAGGACACAAATTCATTATATAACTGTTTAAATGATATATATGAGACTTACGTTTGAGTTAATTATTATTTGTTTGCATTTTAAGTTTAGAATATTGATTTCTTTGCCAGGACTTCCTTTTCATTATGGTTTTTGATCAGGATATTAGGATATTTTGTTTATCTACCGTCGTAAGAAAGCAAAACAAATAATTTTTGTTTAGATGTTTAACATGTTTAAAGACTGTTGATATACAGTATGCATTTTTTGTTTATTTTAATGGTGACATATACCTTTCAAAAAATAATATCTGCAATCTTATACTAATATAATTTAAAAAAAAAAAATCAATTTTCATATGCCACACCCAAGCTCTACTGCTTATAACCACAAAAACTAAATTGTGTAAAAGTAGTGAAACAATCTAGCATGCTCATGCAAGAACTCTAAAGATATGAAAAGTGTAATAGACTGAAATCTTGTCACTAGAAATCTAACTTTTTAAAAGAGGACATATTTAGGTTGTTAAGCTTGTTAACATAATTCTTTCAAGAGGGAAGTTTTAGTATCCCAGTCGCTTGTTTTCCGATTACTGGTTTCAAACATTTACAAATTTATGTGAGAAAACGATTTTTGTTATTAAATGAGTTGTGATTTTTTGTTAGCTCTTCTGAGCCAAAGGCTCAATTAAAGAGCTAATGCTATGGCCAATTGTGCGGTGTGTGGTGTGCGTAAACTCTTTAGAATATGGGCCATAACTCAAGAACCCCTTGGCCAATCAGTACCAAATTTGTCACAGGGTATTCTTGGCGCAAGGGCTATCATTTATACTAAAATAAGGGTTGGGACCTTTGAACAAGGGGAGATAATCAGGAAAACAAAACCAAAAGTACTGGTTGCTAAAAAATCACTCTCCAGAACCACAAGGCAGATTTTCACCAAACTTACATACAAGGATCAGGATATGTTGAAAATTAAAATTTGCACGTGGAATTACCCCGGTGCAGAGGGCGTGGTATCAAGGTCACTTCAAAGTTGACCAAAATTTACACTTAATAAAAATGTTGATATTTTGCTTACTATAATGACTAGGATCATCAAATCTTGCAAGTCGATGCATCTTACGACTTCACATCAGGTTAACTCAAAAGTAGGTCACGGTGATCTACTTTTTAAATTTTGAGGGAATTTGTTTTCAAATTGATTTGAAGGCATATTTTAGACACTTTAAGGCCTATGATCATCAAACTTTGTCAGTTGATGCATCTTGGGTCATCAAACAATGTCAACTTAAAAGTAGGTCACCTTGACCTACTTTTTGAACTTTATGACCTTTCCTATTAAAAACATTAAATCCCATTATATCAGACACTGGGAGGTTTAGAATCATCAAATCTTGTACTTTGATGCATCTTGGGACCTTAAAACATATTTATGAAAAAGTAGGTCACTGTGACCTACTTTTTGAATTTTGCAGACATTTGTTTTCAAATTGCTTAAAACGCATATTTTGATTACCTTCAGACCTACGATCATCAAACTTGGTTAGTAGATGCATCTTGGGTCTTTGAAAAATGTCGACCAAAATGTAGGTCATGATGACCATCTTTCGACATTTTATGGCTAAATTTAAGTATCTTAGGTATTTAGTGGCTTAGAATCATCATACTTCATGAGTCCATGTATATTTGGTTTTCGGAAAAGTGACGACCAAAAAGTAGGTCACAGTGACCTATTTTTGACATTTTATGGCTTTATCTAAGTATCTCCTGTACTTATTGGCTTAGAATCATCAAACTTTGTGAGTTGATGCATCTTGGGTTTTCGGAGAGTGTCGACCAAAAAATAGGTCATGGTGACCTACTTTTGACATTTTGTGGCTAAAATTAAGTATCTTATAAGGTATTTATAGACCTAAAATCATCAAACTTTGTCAGTTGATGCATCTTGGGCTTTCAGAGATTGTCGACCAAAAAGTAGTTCACAGTGACCTACTTTTGACATTTTATGGCTTTATTTAGGTATCTCTGGTACTTACTGGCTTAGAATCATCAAACTTTGTCAGTTGAGGCATCTTGGGTTTTCGGAGACTGACGACCAAAAAGTAGGTCATGGTGACCTACTTTTGAATATCTCAGGTCCGTATTAGCTTAGGATCATCAAACTTTTTCAGTTTAGGCACCTTGGGTTTTCAGAGAACGTCGACCAAAAAGCTGGTCATTGTGACATACTTTTGACATTTTATGGCTATATTTAATTATTATTTACTGGTACTTATTGGTACTGGTACTTATTGGCTCAGAATCATCAAACTTTGTCACTTGATGCATCTTAGGGTTTCATTGAATGTCCAACAAGAAGTAGGTCACGGTGACCTACTTTTGAATATCTCAAGTACTTATTGGCCTAGAATCATCAAATTTTGTCAATTTAGGCATCATTGATTTTTGGATAACATTGACCAAAAAGTAGGTAACCGTGACCTACTTTTGACATTTGATGGCTATATTTAATTATCTCTGGTACTAATTGCCTTAGAATCATAAAACTTTGTCAGATGATGCATCTTTGGTTTTCAGAGAATGTTGACCAAAAAGAAGATCATGGTGACCTACTTTTGAATATCTCAGGTACTTATTTAATTAAAATCATCAGTCTTCGTCAATTAATGTATCTTGAGTCCTCAGAAAATTTCAATCAAATGGTAGGTCAATGTGACCTACTTATGGTATTTTATAATTATATTATAATATCTTCAGTCTTTACTGGCTATATATAATCAAACTTTGTGAGTTGATGCATTTTGGGTCTTATGATACTAATAGAGTTGGAGGCTTCTAATAGAAGTGATAGATTGTACAATTTATCAGAAGAGCGATTCAAGGCCCTTGGGCCTTTTGTTCTGCATGTATTGGCGATTCGATTATTTTCCATAAAATTCTCAAATATTATAAAGAATGGAGAACTGCATATTTTGATGTCTTTTATTTATAATACGAAATTATTACATCCAACAGCAAACTGTGGGAAATCCTACAAACCGTAGATATTAAACGCATTGAATATGATCATATTTTAATCATATTTGAAAACAGTAATACAAAAACCAAGCAACAGAGATACTACGCAGTACTGTAAAGGCTTCCCGGAGCTAAAAATGCATTTAAAACGTAACACTGCATTGCAAAGATGATTTTTGCATTATACCAAAGAACGGACCAAACAATTTTCATTAATCCTCATTAATGCAATATTATGTATTATTATTATGTTCCCCAAACGAAGTTGGGGAACATATTGTTTTTACTCTGTTTCTTATTATTATTATTATTTTTCTTCTTCCTGGGAAAATTTTGTCCACGAGTGATCTTGAAAACTACACATCCGACTAAGGTAAAATGTTTTTAGGGTCAGTAGACATGTTATGTAGATTTGCCGAACGAAGGTCATTTTGCGCGCACGTGCTTGCAAGAGCGCGCACGTGCAACACGAAAAATGACCAATATAATGGATATTGCTGTAACTTTTCTTTTTCTTGATGAATTTTTTTGAAACTCATAATGTAAGGACACATTAGTAGTACAGACAAGATGGCATGGTCAAAATAGCAAGATCTCACGCGCATGCACGTGCGCTTTGCTCTGATTGGCTGAAACTAAAGTCTCAATATCTTTCTTGTTTCTTGTCATAATCTTTTGAAATTTTGAACATAGTCCTACATTATGAAGGTCAGTATGATATATAAAAATATTCATGAAAGCATGCGCATGCGCGCGTGCTGCAATCTGATTGGCTGAAACTTTAAATGGCTATATCTCCTTTGTTTTTTGACGAAATGCTTTGAAATTTAAAACATAATCATGCATTAGGATATCCTAAAATATGATATAGAAAAAAAAATCATGAAATCACGCGCATGCACGTGTGCTGCAATCTGATTGGCTGAAACTTTATATGGCAATATCTCCTTTGTTTTTTGACGAAATGTTTCGAATTTTAAAATATAGTCATTCATTTAGATATCCTTCAATACGATAAAGATAAAAATTTATGATATGACACGCATGCATGTGTGCTGTAATCCGATTGGCTGAAACTTCAAATGGCTATAACTCCCTTGTTTTTCAACCAAACAGGATTTGATTTAGAACATAGATAAATATAAGGGACTCCTACAAGAAGGTGTAGTCATTATGCACGTGCTTGCACGTGCGTGCACGTGAAATGAGTAAAATTATAAATACACTCGAATGAGTGTATTTTTTAATACTTTTGGATTAAATGCTTTGATTTTAAGTATATTAAAATTTGAGATAGTGTAGACAAGATAATATGGTCGTTACGCACATGAACACGCGTGCAATGCCTATTTTTAAATATATTTTGTATTTTTCTGGGAAGACCTTGATTAAGTCTAAATTCCATAAAGTATTTCTTATCTAATAGAGATTACAGGGAATATGGCACCAAAAGGGACTTAGGGAGCGTTTGGGGAACATCTGTAACGGTCCCCGTTACAATTAGCACTAGTTGTTATATGTTCTTATACACCTCTAGATACTACATTATATTGAAGAGACACCGGTGTTTTTCTTATAGGCGAGGGAAAATAGACTGCTTCAACTTTGCTTTATTTCGGAACATTTCCGTAGAAATGACGGGCAGAAAAATAAGAAATAAAACAGACAGCTTGAGAAAATGTATTTTCTCACGAGCTGCATTACTTCTTCTATTTGTACCTTGTGTTGCTACATGTAACAGGAATTCAGAAGACGATAAACCCTGCGAATGCAAAAAATCTGATGTGACACATCTGAAGAAAAAAGTGTCCTCATTAGAAGAAAAACTGATTAAAATGGAAGAAAGTTTGGAATCGTACAAATATGATATAGAAAAATCAATTGGCAAAAATAGTAAACAGTTAAGAAGTGAAATTGAAAAGAAAATAGAGACATTATCCAATGCCAATAAAGATTTTGCTGAAATGATGTCCAGTCTTGAGAAAAAAATGCAAGAACATAAAGAAAAAGACCTTCAGCTAGAAAAGAAGAGCAAAGATAGCATTGATCAAATAAAGAAAATAGAGGGCACAACCAGCATTGGTAAGTGGGCAATGTTTGATTATTTGTAGTTAAGAGATTTCTATTCTTAAGCTTTTGTGCATGCACTCTGTATTTCACCATCCTGATAGTAAAAGGTGAAACAAACAATGATGAACCTCATAACAAATCAAACAGGGAACCGAACAAATGTAAAGAGCAGTTCAAAATACTGGTCACTATAACGCAGTTATATCATGATGAATGAGATTTTCCTTTTTTTTTTTTTTTAAATCTATTAACTTTTACAAGACAAAGAGGCAATAAGTACTGTGCTACTCAACTCGACTTTTGAACATTTCAACATATCGAAATACAAAATACCTTAGGATCTGATAAATCTTTTTTCATATATGGATATTTCACTAGAAAAGGACGTTTTTCATTTGATAAACGTTATCGCATCAATTTATCTGAGGTAGATTTTTTAAAGTGTCAATATTGTGAGTGTTTTGTATCATTTTTTTTTTCAGTGGACTTCCTTATAGTGTCAATCATTGCCATGCTTGTCATATTTATCGTCTATGTTTTTCAGGTATGTAATCCTTTCCATCAAATTATTATCAAAAACATGAACAAAAATGTGAAGAATTTGTTTAAATCGTATTAATATTCAATTGTTTGAAGTAAGAAGGATATGGATGTAACGAACAGTATTCAATCTCAAAGTCCATTAAACAATATACAAAATTAGAGCAGAGCAAACACGGACCTCCGAAACATCAGAGGTGGGATCAGGTGCCATGGAGGAGTGAGCATCCCCTGCCGACCGGTCACATCCGCCGTGTGCTCCTTGTCATGATCAGGAAATGGCGGGAAAAATCCGTCGTCAATTCAGTGTATAAATAATGGACTAATAATTGGTATGAAAAACGTCAGTCAGCATTTGACTCAGTGATAAATTGTATTTGCTGACAAGGTCATTGTATCGACCACAGAACTCACAAAATGATGACTTTAAGAATGATATGGAGATAACGAACAGTATTCAATCTCAAAGTCCATTAAACAATATACAAAATCAAAGCAGAGCAAACACGGACCTCCGAAACATCAGAGGTGGGATCAGGTGCCATGGAGGAGTGAGCATCCCCTGCCGACCGGTCAAAATAAACAAGAAACGGATGACACTCTCTGATTTGTTTACTTGTACCGGGGTACTTCGATCGAAATTTTCCTGGTGGACGCTCGTACCCAAGTTTCTATGACGTGAAATTCATCCATCGTAAGTTGGAAAACCTTTCCGCTTTGTAAAACTATTTAACTTTCCCCCGAAAGCTTTCTGTATTAATTCAGAAACATGCTGAACTCAACACAAGTGAAGTTGTCATATACTCAGTATATAAAAATATACATTTTAATTTGAGCTAGATTTTAATTTCAATATGTGATCCTTGTTTGATATTGCAGTCAACTTGATATAATAG
Source organism: Saccostrea cuccullata (assembly GCF_032062105.1). NCBI lineage: Eukaryota > Metazoa > Mollusca > Bivalvia > Ostreida > Ostreidae > Saccostrea > Saccostrea cuccullata. The sequence continues at coordinate 97,103 of NW_026923819.1, read as the reverse complement.
TTTAATCAGGTATTATAATGAAGCATTTCTGTGATGTCACATAACTGTGTTGGTCACTTGACGGACATTTTTGATATTCTTAAATGTTGCACAAAAATCACCTCGTCACAAGTGAAAAACGAAACTATTGTGCAAAGTTTGTTACATAGATCAATTAATCGTTATCCTTGGTACATAAAAAGTGCTGGGGGCTTGTTTCAATTTTACTTCTTAAGAAAATATTTTACGATAAATTAAAATTACCAACGTAAAGAGAGATATTTTCAACACTTTATCGCGATTTATACAAAAACGAATAAACTGCATACGATCCCCCAGCAAAATTCAGTTAGAAGACATACTTCTCTTTTAGATTCACGCAGAATATCTTCAATTTATCCTTGTCTTTCACTTAAGCTTGTACCAGTCCAATATAAACACGATTCATAAATTCTAACTCTGCTCGTCTTTTGTATATATATTGTTTACTGGACTTTGAGATTCAATACTGTTCGTTATCTCCATATCTTTCTTGAGGGAAAATGAGGGGAAGTGTTTTAATTAATTATTCACAAACGAATGAAATAGTTTTGTAATTATCTTTTGCATTAATTTGTTAACAGATTTTTCTTGAATCCAAGGACGATAATGTTATTATCAGCTATTAGCGGATTATAGAGGAGAAGTTTTGTCAGTGTCCGATGGGTACTAACGTCATATTATGGCTGCATCACTTTTGTTTGGGTAAATATTTTTTAATATACGTTTTTTTTCAGTAAAGTTTTGCCTGTCATGTGTCTGTACTTTTTGAGCATTAAATGTTTGTAGCAATTGAGATCTATTTGATAATGATAAGATGTTAATATATTTTGCCATCTCTCTGCAATTAACAGGTCAAGTCCAAATATTAGTTCTACCTACAAATTTTTTAATAACTACGTAAGTATTTATACCTACCCAAAGTAGCTATTTTTACCCTCTTTTGGTATTATCTACATTTTGTGGCCAAATGACTGAACGGCACAACATGGTGTAATGTTGTGAGAGAGAGGTAAAAGAACACGTCTGTCTAGTTTACTAACTATTTATTAAGTGACCATCAGATTGAACATATTCCCATGCATATGATAATGATTGACAAAAGATATGAAATTAGGAAGAGGAACTTTACCGTGAGAACTGATAATGTCAGAGAGCAGTGCTTGATTAAAAATAAACATTCTGATTCTGGCATGATAATTGTTATTTACAGATTGACAGATTCAATTTAGAGTATAAACATTACACATGGTGAATACCATAATTTTTTATACAGTCACACTAATGATGAATAATACAAAATTTTGACCCAAAAATGATTACTTCCTAAATCGAAAATTTTACATTATTTTTGTGCAAAATTGATAATATACGAAGTAATCACTTTTTGGCCAAATTTTTGTCATATCTTTCATCAGTGTGACTGTATCGAGAAATTCAGTGCTCACCATTCCTGCGTTTGGCCACAAAATTCAGGTAAAGCAGAAAGTAGGTTAAAAAAGCTACTTTGGGTAGCTTTAAATACCTACATAGCTATTAAATTAAATAGCTCTGTAGGAAGAAACAATCTTTGGACTGTGCCTGTTTAAAAGAATTCAGATCACTATGACAACATGACCATATTTCTCAACTTAGAGAGTATGTTCCCCATTTGTAGAACACAGGTCCCTATCCTGGTTTTTGCCTTAATCGACAGAAGGTTTTTCGGTGAACTGGCTTTCACCTGAACATGTCATGAGCTCTTTTTGAGAGTCATCTTCCAGATCTAAGTCTATTGAGGTGTTGTTGCGGTTTCTGTAGCATAGCCATAGGTTTTTTTATGGGATGTAGTTGCTAGCCCCATGCCCAACCCCCTGGACCTGGAGGATCGTTGATGCCCCTAACATACAATGTACTATACTAACTAGACATTGATTCCTTATATTTCCATATCATAGTGAAAAAAATATATATTTAGATTTTTAAATTGTAGAATTATAGATTTTAAACGTGGCCTCCTAGGTCAATAGTCCTCTCCCAATGACGTCAAACACATGCATATTTGGTTTACTTAACGTCAGACAAAAGACAGACGTGCACGTGATTTGCATGCATATTAGGCCTCCCTTCCTCCTTGTCCATCGATTTGCCTAATTTACATTCCGGTAGAAATTTCAAGAAATCAACTCCGCTTACTTTCTAATTCATTTAATCACAAACAAAACTGAATTTTATTTTTCTCTGGGCTTGAGCCTTGTGACTGAACATTTTTGTTAAATATGAAAAACAATTTTTTAAAACTCAATTATAAATTTATCCTTACAACCAAATCATTCAAATAATTGCATAAGCTGTCGACATTTGCAATCCAGCCTTATGTGCAACATCGTACGTCTGGATTTGAAGTGAATTTCAGGCCATTGTATAGGAACAGCCGCATTTGTCCAGGTCAGTGCGCATGCGGTGTACAGGTAGATGGTGATGTCAAATTCCGGACTAACACCAACAAAGAACGACCCCTTGGATTTAGACAGTTCATTCCATGCAAATCTTGCAGCAACGATATTGAGAGGCTTAAACCAGAACACTTAAATAATTCAATTAAAATTTAAAGCTAACTAAAGACCGATATTTTGAAGATTCAGTACGTTCAGAAAAAGACAAGACTTTCCTAAAAGAGGAAAGCTTTACTTTGTTTCTTAATAACTGTCTGCAACATAAAGCTTTTACATTTCATTTAACAACATTTGACTCATTGTTGCAAACTTTTGTGCAACCAAGAATAAAATGTAAGTTAACTTGAAGAATTCTTTACAGTACAAAAAGAAAATTATTTTGAAACAAGAAGGATATGGAGATAACGAAGATTATTCAGTTTAAAAGTCCATAAAACAATACGAAATAAGAGCAGAGCAAACACAGACCCCTGAAACATCAGAGGTGGGATCAGGTGCCATGAAGGAGTGAGATTCCCCTGCCGACCGGTCACACCCGCCGTGTGCTCCTTGTCATGCTCAGGAAATAATGAAAAAAAATTCGTCGTCAATTCAGTGTATTAATAATGGACTAAAAATTGGTATGAAGAACGTCAGCCAGCATTTGACTTAATGATAAAGTGTATTTGCTGACAAGGTCATTGTATCGATCATAGAATTTACGAAATGATGACTTTAAACGAGACTGCTGGTATTCTTGTTTCATCAACTTGCTTTTTAGAAATTGTTCGTACGTAGAGCATGCTCTTGCGTATCGAATCAACTGAGATATATATATACTCTCGTATGCAGGTGACGAAAGTATATTGCTGCATAAGTTCGGGAAGCTGACGATAGAAAAGTTAAAGTCATCACGTTTATCATATAAATTGGTAGTTATATTACCAGTGTCTTTTTCAAGTAAAATATCCAAGTATGAAGCAGAAGTGTGATATTTTTTATTCCCAAGCTCACCAGGATATATCGTGTCGACGTAGGAATGCAAATTACCATTACCAATTGACAATAAATATCGATATACCTAAATGTGGAGTTGAAGTCCACAGCAAGTGTTTTCTTCTTTTCACGCATAAGATTTTGCATAAACTCCGCTTCATATGAATAAAAATAAGAGAATTTATATCTCAGACCCTAGAGTCTGGGCGACAAAAGACGTACACATCATTCAAAGGAAGCCAAGAAATGGTCGCAAAGCGATTAAAACAGCGAGGTTTCACTCAAAAAAGTGAGAACAACATTTTGCAGCCCTTTTGCCTTGATTGTGGTTTAGTTTTTGCTAAAGCTTACGACTTGGGTCGTCATACTGCACATCTTTGATATGATGATCAACACCGTCTGGAAACAACATGACCCTTTATTCCAAGACCAAGTTACCACATTAGTCCAAAAAGGAGTTTCAAAGGATGAACTACCTCAAAGGGAAACTACCATGAAACGGATGCTGGGAAAAGACAGAGATTTACTTTTGAAAAATTATAAAGAAAAGTAAAACTGTCTGCCTGCCTCATGAAAAGTGTATTCGTCAGGAAATTCTCTCTCTTATCAATAAAATGACGTGCCTCTTGTAGATCATGTATTCTCGACAAACAACATGTAAAGTTTAATCACCTCTTTCAAGAAAATAAATAAACACGTTTATTGTGTACTGATTTTTGTATTGTTGAATATGGAAATTTAGTCCGAATAAAATAACAAAAATCATTGTGTTTTGTCTTTTCAATACATTATGTACCACCACCACTACTACCACCACGGCCACAATAGGGTGGTGTTACCAAAATAAATATTAGTTCTATATCTGCATTCTTTAAAGAACAGTATGCCATCTGTAAAATGCACAAATATTTTCCCCCTCAAAAATGCTTTTGTTATGTAATATTTTTCTCTACCGGAATGTTTTATCATCTAAAATAGTTCCGGAGTTCTTGGAATCCTGAGTCCAAGGTTTCCGGTAGCTTCGTTCTCATGAGTCCACGTGTTCCGATGTAAAGACGAATAATGACCCCAATCGAATAATGACCGGGGGTCATTTTTCAACGACAAAAAATGACCCCCTACCCGTAGAAAAAATCATTTTTTGTAGAAAAAGTGTCATAGGGGTCATTATTTTATATGTTAGTCCTATAAAAAGAAATTGATCCTCATTGAAAAATGACCCCCTTTAAAGTGATAAGAGATTCTTTAATTGTCAAGTAATAAAGCTTCTTTTTAATTTCCTTCTTATAGTGTTTGCTGAAAGAATGACATTCCCCTTGTTTTTAGAAATCAAACCATGCAACAATCAGGTTCCAATACTCTTTGATATAAAATTTTTTTTTCCTTCATTTAGATTTTTAGCTTGTATAAGTTTGGCAAATCCTATTTGACAATGAAAGACGAGGAAATTTTTAACACCCCCCCCCCCCCAAAAAAAAAAAAAATCAAAATTACGTCAAATCAGAGAAAAAATAAAAATGAAAATAAATGAAAAGCAAAAATATAATTAAAACTCTATACCTTTCAATAATACTGAAAGAGGCTCTAGATAAAATATTGAAATGAAATTAAGCCTTCACACAAGTTCCATCATATCATAATTTACTTCGCCATGATTAAATCATACTTTAAATGTTGGTTGGGTTATACTTGAAAATATTGTGGCAAAGTAACAGTTGAAAATTAGTAGAATAGTAGTTATTTTTAAGCTTATTTTTACTCCCTCCTTATAGAAAAATAGGGAGGGTAGTTTTTTTGTTGCTTTTGTTGATGATCGACTTCCTCCTAAATAAGTAAGGGGGTCGGGTGGGTATAACACCTAGAAACATGCTCCGTAAAGGTATGGGCTAGTGTAAAATACACATTCTAATGCACAAACTATACATGTAGACATAACCTTTTGATTTAGCACACAGTATTCATTACATTTCTGAATTCTTGTTTTATTCCACCCTTTTACCCAGTTCTGAGTATATTTTTCAGAGAATTTAATATGAAAATCAGAACAAACATTTTCATTTTTGTAACGTCTTCTTTATACTGTATCATAATATGAAAGGTTAATCGAAGACCATTTCTTTTTATGTCCCTGTAACCGAAGATTCGGGGGTATATAATTTTATCGTGTTCGTCTGTATGTCTGTCTGTCTATCTGGCGGTCTGTTTCTCCGCAAAAACTTTAACCTTGGCCATAACTTTTCATTTATTGTAGCTATGCCTTTCATATTCAATATGTGTATATTCCTTGTGACAAGACCTTACTCTGGGTACAACCAAATTTGACCTTTTGACCTTTGACCTTTACCTTGAGTTTGTCCCATTTTACAAAAAAATGCTAAATTTATAATTTACTTTGGCTATAACTTTGTAACTGTAGATACTAGTACTCTCATACTTCACAAATGTAATGCCTATTACATTAAACCTTTCTTAAGAAACCATCAACTTTAACCTTTGACCTATGAGTTTGACATACCTTTTAAACAATTATCCTTAGCCATTAATTTTGAACAAGTGGTGCTTTCCGTTCTTGCAATTGTATTACTTGTGAGAAGACCCTACTTTAGGTACCATTATATTTAAATTGCATTTTAAAAAAGTTTAATCTTCGCTATTTTGCCATACAAGGGCATAGCTGTTTCACTAACCCATCTTTTTATATATAAGAGGATAATAAATGGATACCCTAAAGCGTAACAGACGGACGGACGGACGGACATCCTGATCACTATTTACCCTCCCGCTTTTCAAGCGGAGAATATAATAATATTTGATACTGCTGATCTTTTATGTCAGTACGATGATTTTCACCATCGAAAAACAATGTCTTTACTCCTTTAGATTCTGAATCATCGCATTGACCTTAAAATATAGCTATAATTCTATGTTATGATATCAACATATCATCAATTTATTCCAAATAAGCTCAGGTTAGCATTTTGGCCAATATGCTTCTTTATGTAATTTTTTTTTTTGCCCTCTAAAAATTTCAGCTTTAATCCACAGGGAGTCATTTTTCTACGGGGGTCATTTTTCTTCACATGGGTTCTGCAAATTTGTAGGGTAGTGACACTTTTTCTACGGGCAAAAGGGTCATTTTTCGACGTCGAATAATGACCTGGGGTCATTTTTCGCTGTCGAAAAATGACCCCCAGTCATTATTCGATGTGTTCATTATTCGTCTTCACACCGACGAATAATGACCCCCATCGAATAATGACTGGGGGTCATTTTTCAACGACAAAAAAATGACCCCCCCCAACCGTAGAAAAAAAATCATTTTTTGTAGAAAAAGGGTCCTAGGGGTCATTACTTTATATTTTATTGACCCCCATTGTAATATGACCCCTTTGAAAGTGATACAATATTTATAACAGGTGAAAGGGAAAATATGCTGTATATTATAATTGTTATTCCTTCGAATAACTCATGCATTTGTTCGAATAGATTTAGAATGATCTTTGTTTTTCTTAGCACGTAGGGGGTAATAAATTAACAATCAATCAATTAATCATCATTTCTGTGATAAAGGAGCAAACCTAGAAAATCAAAGATGGTACTTGTAAATGAAACGCACTCTGGAAGGAGAGAGCGAGAGAGAGAGAGGCATACCTTTTCCATAATTTTAAATATATGAATAAACCTTATCCAGAGATAAAGTTTTTAATACTTTTTTCACAATATCCACTGTTTGATATCTTTTTTACAGCGAAAATAATTTTTACATTTTCAGTAACCAGAAAAATACAAAAAGTCGTATGAAATAAATAAAAGAGTCACTTAGTCTTTCAATGCTAAAATTGTTTTTAAAGGAGATTCTTTAATTGTCAAGTAAATAAAATTTCTTTTTAATATTGCTCCGTATAATATTTGCTTAAAGAATTATATTCCACTTGTTTTTTTAGAAATCAAACCATGCAACAATCAGGTTTAAATACTAGAACTCTTTAATAGGAAAAATTAATTCTGCCTTCATTTCACCTTTTAGCTTGTATAAGTTTGGCAAATCCTATTTGACAATGAAAGAGGAGGAAATTTTTATGCCCCCCTCCCAAAAAAGAACATTAAGTTAAATAACAACAAAAAAATAAAAATAAATGAAAAGCAAAAATATAAATAAAACTCTATGCCATTCAATAATACTGAAAGAGGCTCTACATAAAATATTGAAATGAAGTTAAGCCTTCAAACAAGTACTATCATATCATAATTTACTTCGCCATGATTAAATCATACTTTAAATGTTAGTAAGGGTATACTTGAAAGTAATGTGGCAAAGTAACAGTTGAAAATTGGTAGATAAGTAAAATACTTTAAGCTTATTTTTAGTCCAACCTTATAAAGAAATAAAGGTAGGATAGTTTTTTTTGTTGTTGTTGCTTTTGTTGATAACCGACTTCCTCCTAAATAAGTAAGGGGGTGGGGAGAGTATAACACCTAAAATATGCTCTTTGAACCTATGGGCTAGTGTAAAATACACATTCTATTGCAAAAACTATACATGAAGACATAACTTTTTGATTCAGCACACAGTATTACAATTCTTAATTCTTGTTTTACTCCACTCTTTTACTCAGTTCTGAGTATATTTTTCAGAGAATTTAATATGAAAATCGGAACACACATTTTTTATTCTTTTTATTAACGTCTACTTTATACTGTATCATAATATGAAAAGTTAATTGAAGACCATTTCTTCTTATGTCCCCGTGATCGAAGATTAGTTTTATCGTGTCCGTCTGTATGTCTAGCTGTCTATCTGGCGGTCTGTTTGTCCGCAAAAACTTTAACCTTATAAACCATAATTTTTCATTTAATGGAGCTATGACTTCCATATTTAATATTTGTATTTCTTGTAACAAGACCTTACTTTGGGTACTACCAAATTTGATCTTTTGACCCTTAACTTGGAGTTTGTCCCATTTTACACAAAAATGCTAAATTTTTATTTCGGCCATAACTCTTAAACGGTAGATACTAGCACTTTCATACTTCACATATGTTTTTTTGGCATGACCTTTCACTGGATACTAAAAACTTTGACATTTTGAACTTGATCTTGGAGATTTCCTTACGTATGAAAAAAAAACTTTAACATTGGCCATAACTTTTGAACGGTAAGGGCTTTGGTTTTTATACTTCACATATGTTATCCTTGTTACATTAAACCTTTCTTAAGAAACCATCAACTTTGACCCTTTGACCTCTGAGTTTGACCTACCTTTCAAAAACTTATCCTTAGCCATTACTTTTGAACAAGTGGTGCTAAGGCTTTCCTATTTTGCAATTGTATTTCTTGTGAGAAGACCCTATGGGTACCAATATATTTAAATTGCATTTAAGAAAAGTTTAATCTTCGCTATGTTGCCATACAGGGCATAGCTGTTTCAAAAACCCATCTTTTTATATATAAGAGCAGTTGCGGATGAGAGATGGATACCCCAAAGTGTAACAGACGGACGGACGGACATCCCGATTACTATATACCCTCCCGCTTTTCAAGTGGAGGATAAAATAATATTTAAAACTGCTGATTTTTTTCTGTCAGTACGATGATTTCCACCATCGAAAAACAATGTTTACCTAACCCTTTAGGCTCTATAAATCTTTTACTCCTTTAGATTCTGAATCATCGCATTGACCTTAACATATAGCTATGTGTATAATGTTATGAGATCAACATATCATCAATTTATTCCCAATTAGCTCAGGTTAGCATTTTGGCCAATATGCTTCTTTATTTATTTTTTTTTTGCCCGCTATAAATTTCAGCTTTAATCCACAGGGAGTCATTTTTCTACGGGGGTCATTTTTCTTCACGTGGGTTCTGCAAATTTTTAGGGTAGTGACACTTTTTCTACGGACAAAAGGGTCATTTTTCGACGTCGAATAATGACCTGGGGTCATTTTTCGCTGTCGAAAAATGACCCCCGGTCTTTATTCGATGGGGGTCATTATTCGTCTTTACACCGCCACCAACAAGCTTGTGCTATGAAACACGCTGGGACTCCACAAACCATCAAGGATCTGGACATGGACTAGCCCAGGTGGCCAATACAGAAATCAGATTGACTACATTATGGTCCAAAAGCGCTTCAGAGCAGGGGTAAACACAGCACGCACGCGTACTTTCCCCTGTGCGGACATAAGAAGCGATCATGAACTGGTGATGATGTCATGCAGAGTCCATCTAAAACAAATCAAGAAATCCAAGTTTACAAGACTTCGCTTCAACCTCGAGAAGCTAAACGATCCAAATAGAAGAGATGAATTTCAGGCGATGATTGGAGGGAAATTTGCAGCCCTGACTACGCTGGACGAGAACAGCTTCGATCTTGAATCAGCGGTCTTTCAACGAGGCTATAGTTGAATCAGCCAATGAGATTTTGGGGAAACACCCAAAAAAACCATGGATTACCGCCAGCATCTTGGAGCTATGTGACAGGAGACGGGAACTGAAAAATACGAGAGACAAACCAGAAGCACACAACAAAGCCAGGAAGGAGTTGAATAAATCAAAAAACCCATGGATTGAAAAGCAATGTTCTGAAATCGAAGAAAACCATCAAAGGAACAACACCAAGAAGGCATATCAAGTGGTAAAAGAGCTCACCACAGAGAAACAGACAAGACCAAGAAGGATATAGAGATAACGAATAGTATTCAATCTCAAAGTCCATTAAACAATAAACAAAATAAGAACAGAGCAAACACAGACCTCCGAAACATCAGAGGTGGGATCAGATGCCATGGAGGAGTGAGCATCCCCTGCCGACCGGTCACACCCGCCGTGTGCTCGTTGTCATGATCAAGAAATAACGGAAAAAATCCGTCGTCAATTCAGTGTATAAATAATGGACTAACAATTGGTATGAAAAACGTCAGTCAGCATTCGACTCAATGATAAATTGTATTTGCTGACAAGGTAATTGTATCGACCATAGAACTTACGAAATGATGACTTTAAACGAGACTGTTGATATTCTTGTTTCATCAACTTGCTTGTCAATAATTTACCTCGTTTAGGAACAACAAGCATCCAAAATAAGTCCGGAAAATGCCTCACTGAGGAGAAAGACATACTAGACAGATGGACAGAATACTGTTTCGAGCAATACAACTACCAGCTCAAGGGAGACCAAGCAGTATTAAACTGCCCAATGGCAAACACAGAAGAGGATCCACTTCCGATCCTACGAGAAGAAGTCAAAGCAGCAATCACTGTTATAAAACTATTTAGCAGGTATTGACAACATACCCTCAGAACTAGTTAGGGCTGGAGGAGAAGCAATGATCACAGCTCTTTCAACCATCTGCAACAACATCTGGAGCACTGGAATTGGCCAACTCCATGGACACAATCACTGATTATCACCTTACTAAAGAAAGGAACGCAACACAGTTAAGGTGTGCAATGGAAATATTGACTAAATTTTGTATTTAAAAATGTATTCGTAATCGGGATGGCGATTATTTTTAGTGCATTATTTATATCGGATAATTGTAATTATGATTAATAACTACATATCGAGGACGATTATATTTTATATTTAGACTAGTCACGTGATGCGACAGTCACGCGATTTTAGCACATTTACTTGAAGTATTGATGTTACATATAAATATCACTAGTGCAAGGGCATAACCAAGTTAAATTTCCAAGTTTAGTATATAAATATTTTCAACACGCATTGTAGTTTTTAGTTTTTAAAAAGTGCTGCGATCCTGTCTAAATTCTGCAATTTCATTTGTTAGAATTATACTTGTATGACCGAATGCTATATTTTTTGCTGGTCAGCGGCATGAAATATTGATATAATTAAATTGTTTTTAAGATTTCATCAGGATCGCAGCACTTTTCAGATACCTTAATAGTTCTATAGTTGAAATGTAAAAGTTTACTTTGATCCATAGAGTGTATGCCCTTGCACTAGATCGATTTATTAAGACCCCCCACATTACCCTCCGATTTACTTGCATACAAATATACGGCCGAGTCAATTATATACGTTATGTACAGAAAATATATTAATAAAATAGAGAAGAAGACATTAAATTCAAGTTATTGGCCTATAGAATATCTGTAAATAATATTTTATTGAATTAGAGATTACATATTTTGTTGAGAAAATATTACTTGATCTGTCTCATACTGCATACAAACTACGTCACGTTGTAAGAAATGACGTCATATTGACAAGTGTATTGCGATCAGTGACTTGTTTATAACTTGTAATGTGGGATTTAACTAACGACAAAAAACACGCTGTAGTAAGTTTTTTTTGTAGTTTGATGATTTCTCACTGGCTTAATTAGCAGATAAACTCATTTTGTGGTATTTTAAAGAAATGTTGTATAACGTATATTGTGAATGATGTCATAGTCAAGTTTTCCCATACAAATTAGGCTCCGCCTCCTTTTTGTAACCTTAACTGTGCTGCGAAATCTACAGTTATATAATAACTACCGGACCATCAGTTTAATAAGCCACCCAAGCAAGGTGATGCTGAGGATCATTTTAAATAGACTCAAACCTAAAGCAGAGACCATCATTGCTGAAGAACAAGCAGGCTTTAGAACAGGAAGAAGTACCACCGAAGAGATTTTCAATTTACGAATAATCTGCGAGAGGTACCTACAACACCAACAAGATCTCTATCATGTGTTTATTGATTTCAAAAAAGCCTTCGATAGAGTATGGCATCCTGTCTTATGGACCACCATGAGGAAATACAACATCAATGCCAACATTGTTCGAGTGATTGAAGAGCTATACAACAAGGCAACTAATGCAATTCTCTTAAATAATAACATTGGTGACTGGTTCCGCACAACAGTAGGAGTACGCAAAGGCTGTCTGCTTTCTCCCACCCTCTTTAACATCATCCTTGAAAGGATTATGGAGGATGCTCTAGATGATCATATAAAAGGCAGAGTCTCCATCGGAGGAAGAACCGTCACAAATCTGCGATTCGCTGATGATATTGATGGCCTTGCAGGGAAAGAGACAGAGCTAACTAGCTTAGTAAACCGCCTCGACCAAGCAGCTTCTGCATATGGCATGGAGATAAGTGCAGAAAAAGCAAAGTTGATGACCAATAGCATCCAAGGCATCACCTCCAAAATCAAGGTCAGCGGAACATGTCTCGGGACAGTGAAGTCATTCAAGTACCTCGGATCCATCATATCAGACGAAGGCTCCAAACCAGAAATTATAGCAAGGATTGCACAAACAACCGCAGCATAAACAAGATTACAAACCATCTGGAGAGACAGAAACATCACTCTAAGCTCGAAGAGCCAGTTAATGCGTTCCCTTGCTATGTCAGTCTTGAACACTTACGACTGAGCTAGAAAAGAGGATTATGAGCACGGAGATGGGATGCTATAAGAAGATACTCGGCATCAATTACAGGGACCATGTGACCAATGCAGAGGTCTGCAGGACAGTCACAGAAGCCATAGGACCTCACGATGACCTTTTCATTATCGTCAAAAAGCGGAAACTAAGATGGTACTGCCACGTTCCTCGCTCAAGTGGCCTTGCAAAGACCATCCTGCAAGGCACAGTGAAAGGAGGACAAAAACGGGGTAGGCAAAAGAAGAGGTTGGATGATAACGTATTCGAGTGGTATGAACTAAGCCTCGCTGAAACTCTAAGAGCGGTAGAAAACAGAAATTTATGGATGAAAGTGGTGGATAGGTCTTCCAAGATGCCCCAACGACATCCACGGAAGTCAAGGGATAGGTGAATAGGTGTGTGGTTGAAAGTTTTAATTTGTGTTGACTAAAGCTAAATTTAATCATTAAGTCACGAATTAAAAGATTGAGGGGCAATATGAAAACCATCTATCCTTCTGTGTTCAATAAAACAGAAGTGAAAAAAATAGATAGATTACACGATCAGTACTTACTGGTTCCTGCAGACACAGCAGGTAACAACATTGTCTTCGTTTGTAAGGCTCATTATATAAATTGCATTCTAGAAGAACTTGGACTTAATTCTACTTAAACTTTCAATTTTCCACAGAGCCAAAATGAACATGAACTACTTTGTATAGCATGGATTCCGAAACTTCATAAGAATCCTTACAAACAAAGATACATTTCAGGTTCCAGTAAATATTCAACCAAGCCACTTTCGTTTTTCCAAACTAAGATATTGACAGTAAGGAAGGAAAAACTTCAAGAGTACCGTGCAACTATATATTCAAAAAGTGATGTGAATCAGATGTGGATACTAAAGATCTTTTGCACAATTTGAAATCACAAGACTCTACAAAAATCAACAGCTTAAAAACTTACAACTTTTCAACTTTATACACAACAATTCCCCACTACAAATTAAAATCCAGGCTTTTTGATATTATTGAGAGCTGCTTCTTCACTAAGATGGAACTCGTAAATTTACTTACCTCGTCATTGGTCATTTGCAAAATTATTTTGTTAAAACAGATTCTGATACATAAGTACTCTGAAGTTGACATTAAGAAGATGCTTGAGTTTCTGATTGACAAAATCTATGTGGTGTTTGGAGACCAGGTATTCCAACAATGTATTGGAATTCCCATGGGTACAAAATCCGTTATTAGCAGACTTCTTTTTATATTCATTTATTGTAGTAAATTGTAGAATTTATGCAAAATCTTATGCTTGAAAAGAAGAAAGCACTTGCTGTGGTTTTCAACCCGACATTCAGATATATCGACGACATATTGTCAATTAATAATGTTAGTTTCCATTCCTACGTCGATACGATATATCCTGGTCAGCTTGAGATAAAGGATACCACAGAGTCCAACACCTCTGCCTCATACTTGGTTATTTTACTTGACAAAGACAATTATGTTAATCTAACAACGAAGCTACTAGTATGTGATAAACGTGATGACTTTAACCTTTCTATCATCAACTTCCCTTATTTATGCAGCAATATACCTTTATCACCTGCATACGGAATATATATATCTCAGTTGATTCGATACGCAAGAGCATGCTCTACGTACGAACAATTTCTGAATCGAGGGAAAATATTTACAAGCAAGTTGATGAAACAAGAATAGCAGCAGTCTTGTTTAAAGTCATCATTTCCTATTTTCTCTGTTCGATACAATGACCTTGTCAAAAAATACACTTTATCATTGAGTCAAATGCTGACTGACTTTTTTCATACCAAGTGTTAGTCTATTATTTATACTCTGAACCTCGGGGTATGGTTCGATAAGTCTCTTAGCATGCAATTGCAAATTTCCTCCGTGTCTCTTACATGCTATTACCAGCTCAGGAACAATGGGAGAATACGCCCATTGAATACAAATGATGCCTGCAAGACCTTGGTCTGTTCTCTTGTGACATCTAGGCTCGACTATACCAACGCTCTCCTCTATGGCATAAATACAACCGAAATAGCCAAATTACAAAGAATACAGAACTCAGCAGCACGCATTATTACTCATATCAGGAAGAGGGAGCACATTACCCCGATCCTTGTTTCCATTCGCTGGCTTCCAATTGACAAACGCATCCAGTACAAAATTCTTATTTATACTTACAAAGCAATTAACAACATAGCACCTGAATACATAGCAGAGCTCATCACCGTATATCAACCTGGTCGTTCACTTAGATCAGCAAACAAGCTGTCATTGCAAAGACCACACTGCCGAACATCAACCTATGGAAATAGACCTTTAAAATTTGACGTTGCCGCTGCATTCCTCTGGAACTCTTTATCTCCATATCTGGTTTTATGTCCATCTTTGAACACTTTTAAAAACATCTTAAAACTCATCTTTTTAGGGAAGCATTCGGTTAAATTTTTATCTTTATGTGTTAAATATAAACTGTTTTTATTTATTTATTTATCTATTTATTTATTGATGTTTAAAGATTTCTGACTTTAAATATTTGCTCTATTGTTTTCAGTTTTTACTTTTCGTGTTTTCATATCTTTAAATCATCATTTTGCAAAAATATCTTAAATTTAATAATGGTTATCAATACTAAATTTTATTTTCTTATGCTATTCAACAAAATTTTTATTCTTGACATCGTATTTATAAATGTATTTTAACTATGTTGTACAGCGCTTTAGAGTAATTGTGTTTATTATATAAGGCGCGCTATAAATTTTGTATTATAATAATAATAATAATAATAATAATAATAATAATTGAGGACGGATTTTTCCCGTTATTTCCTGATTATGACAAGGAGCACACGGCGGGTGTGACCGATCAGCAGGGGATGCTCACTCCTCCATGGCACCTGATCCTACTTCTGATGTTTCGGGTGTCCGTATTTGCTCTGCTCTTATTTTGTATACTGTTTAATGGACGTTGAGATTGAATACTGTTCGTTATCTCCATATCCTTCTCTTTGTCAAAAGATTCTTTTTTCATTTTTTTACATTCCAAAATCGAATTGACTTGTGCATTTTATGGCCGTATTTTATATGACAGCTTTGCATTTCTTATCTGGATTTTAAAAGCTTCCTTTTTTATCGAAGTGAACATGTTCCTCTCAGCACTGGTAGTGTCATATTCTTAAGAGATAGAAGATATCGTCTTTACTCTGACATCTTTTTTCTAAAGGTAAGTTTTAATAGATAAAATTGAACTACTTACAATTCAGAGCCTTTTATAATTCAAAATCAAGTCACAGGTTTGTAAATAAACTTTTCTAAATAATAAATTTTCCATGCTGTCGGTTGGATCCTGCCCTTCTTACTATAATTTTAATTTGGCATTCGATTGACTAACTACGTATAAATGTACAAATTCTCATGAAATATGTTCTGCTTTATCTGATGGCATATTTGTATCAACAAATACTCCGAGAATTCAGTTATTAAGTTTACTTTTCTACCTTTCGATACTTTTCTAAATTCTCCATGACACCTGATCCCACCTTTGAGGTGGTCCTTGTTTGCTCTGCTCCGTAATGTTTTTAACCTTGGATACTGTTTGTTATCTCCATATGTTTCATCTTATAATTTGTATTATATACATGAATTTCATATCGTTATTTAATTGCGACTAATCTGGTACCTTATGTCATAGGTGTAAAGGAAAAGAATATGAATTCTCATGCAAAGACTAAAGAAACTAAGACATGGAATGTTTGATAGTGGGGAAAATAGGTTTTTTCAAAGCAAGGAAATAATTCCGTTGTTAGTATGGCGTTGTCCTATTTTCAAGCAAATCGATATTATTTATCTTATCTCCAACCCAAGTATACCATTGGATATGCCATTTCGGGATCGATTTTTTTTTTGATAACTGAAGCACTTAAGCATTTTTATTTTATTCCAAAGTCCAAATCCAAAAACTCTCAATAGCTGAGTTACTTTATACATATATCTTTTCTTAATAAAATTCCCAAATATTGTAAACCATTGATAAACATAACACTTTCTTAAGAAATTTAAAGAAAACTTAAAAGTTTCCTTTAATATACATGAGTTCTATATCTTAAGTTGATTCGATACGAAATAGCATGCATGTTGTATGAATAAACAATTTTAAAAACAAGGATATCTATTGACAAACAAGTTACTGAGACAAGAACATCACGTTTGAGATCATGACAATATCCCGTTATTTTCCGATCATGACAAAAAGCACATGGCGGTCGTGACCGGTCGGTAGGGGATGATTACTCCTATATGGCACGCGATGTTTTGGAGATTTGTATTTGTTCTGTTCCTATATATTTTGTATCGTTGAATTGACTTTTCAGTCAGAATACTGCATGTTTGTTTTCTCCATATATTTCATCAAGCATTTTTTATAATAGGATTCATGTAAAACAACATAAAAAAATACCCAATATTTCTAAGTCTTAAAATTACTAGCATTGCCTTCCTAGGTTGTGTTTAGAGTAATTCCTTTTTCATATGGTTTCAGTTTATTTATTGTTCCAAGCTTCAGCCAGAAATCAATGTACCTTGACATTTTTTTACTGGCCTCTTAAATGATTCACTCTATTTTATAGGCCTGTTGCTTAGTATTTAAGTTATTTTTTATCCTTTAATCAATTTTATCTTAAAAATGTTCAAAGTCAATAATTGCCAAACGTAATTTCAAAAGTTGAAAAAGCAAAGCTTGCGCATCTACGCATTTCTTTCATCTTGGATTAATATTTTCTTTACTATTATAGAGACGTTACCACAATTGTACCGATGAAGGACTTCAAATGCAGTCCTCTACTCGACACTCAGGGCCATTCAGCCACCATGGGTCCTTTTTTCGTACCATCGAACATCAATTTGTTTGCTAAATGCTTGGTGAATAAACAATCCTTCTCTATGTTTACGATAGAGGTTTGACCTGCTCTGAGGTCAGAGTCAATCTCAAGCTTCCCGATCCAAAGTATGTTTACTCAAACCGTATATAAAACAACCAGAATGAAATAATCTTTCTATTAAAATAGTAAGTCAATTACTTTTACTACGTATTGCTTTATCAAAAAGTTTATTTGCCTAGAAAATAAAATATATGGAGATATCGAACAGTTTAAAAGCTCAAAAATCCATTCAAGCAATAAAAATAAATCACAGACAAACACAGATCTTTAAAACACCAGAGGTGTGATCAGTTGCAATGGAGAAATGTGTCATTGTCATAATCGGAAAATGAGAAAAAAACATCCACAATACAGTAATCATAAATTGATTTTGCTGACAGGGGCATTAAATCGACCATAGAATTTGCTGAATGATAACTTTAAATGAAAGTTGATATTCATGTTGATATTCTTTTTTCATGAACGTTTTTGTCATATCGAAACAACTAAGAAATACAAACCTAGTATGCAGTTAATAAGGGTAAATTGCTGCATGGGTTAGACGATTACATTTATCATAAAGCTTTAATTTAATTTTATTATCATTTGCAACATTTTCTAACAAAAGCTAGATCTACTAAAAGCAAGATCAAAAAAATATGAAAAAGAGGTGTATACACTATGGTATCTTTTTTCCCAAGCTCACCAGGATATATTGCATAATCAAAAGAATGAAAAAACCATTTCTTTTTAACAATACCTTGTAGATTTATCTAAATTTAGAAATGAATACCAATATACGCTCATACGAATAAGATGTTGAAAAAATGCTCCCTTTATTAGAACAGCTTATAAAGAGGCCCTGTGAGCTATGGGAATTCTAATAGATTTATAAGAAAAACTTTACAATCATATACAACAAGAAACCTAAGCATCCTAAAGTTTAAAATTTCTGAATACTGGTGTGTACAATCACAGCTTACAGAATTCAATTTCGCAAATTACAATGATTAGATAAGTATGTTAACGACTCACATTATTATCAAAATCGGTGTCAATCATTAAAAAAAAGCACAAAAGAACAAAAGAACATACGAGTAGAGTAGAATTCTGTGAAGGATTGATAGAGTAAGACTGTTTTACTACATTCCTTTGAAAATAATTAAAACAATTTTATTATAATTAAAAAAGTTATACACAGAATTAAATTTTTGTCTTAGTATTAAGTTATTTTGTAAAACGTGCCGTTGGACTTTCAAGTACCGTTGATTCTCATTGCCTGTACGGCACTAAGTTTAGACATGTTAAAGGAAGCAATAATATATTCCCTGTTGATATTTAATAATTATCTGATTTTTGCCATTTGAAAATAATTTGTCTTAAGGAAAGAAAAAAAAGGATTGATTTTTTTTTTACAACAAGAACTTATAATTTACCTAAGCTAAGATGATATAACCTGTACAATCCGTCCCAAGAGGAAAGCGGACAAAACAATGGAAGTTTGTTTTTTTTTTGCGCAGTACGTCATCAAAAAAATAATGTAATGAGCCGACTTTTTTGGTATCTGACTGACCCATAACAGAAAAGAACACGTTACATATGATTCCAGTAGGTTCTCAAAATTACGGATACATGTATTATCTGCCTTCCTGTTAACGTTTTCATATCCCGCTATGTTCTACATAGAGAATATTACATACTAAAATCCATATCATATGTCATATCAGCCCGAGTGGCCCCATATCAGCCCGAGGGCCGAAGGCCCGAGGGCTGATATTGGGCTCGAGGGCTGATGTGACATATGATATGGATTTTAGTATGTAGTATTCTATTTATCATATATTTTAAATACTTAATATGCGAGTTCACATATGGTCGTTGAAGAATGTTTGTGCTTGTTCGTGACATTTTTTCTTTAAAATTTAATAGAGCCAATTTTAAGGTAACTGGAAAAAAGATTAAGACCACAAATGTCATTAAAGAATTATTTTACTAGTATATGAATATTTAAAAATCAAGTAAATTAACTTTTTAATTTAATACAAACGTTACTTCCGGTTTGATATGGATTTTCGGCCCGCCGGTCCGATACGTGATATGGCTTTTCGGACCGGTCCGTGATATGAGGTATTGTGACGTCACCCGTATCACACCCTGCAGAATCGGTGTATTTACTACTAAGTATATGATAAACTTGAGTATCAAGAAACATTCTTAATTGAATTGTTGATAAGCAAGGGATATTACAACTGTGCATGCGATCAATATGCTAAATTTTTCACGGTATGTGTGTCTAACTAATCTGTATATTTAATTAACTAAAAATCAATCGAAGCATGTAAAATTAAGAATTTAAATTAATATAGCTTTAGTCAAGTGTATGAATAAGGCATTTAAAAATGTTTTATTTTGATAGCATTTTTATCTAGAGGGTTATTACAGTTTTTAGGGATTCATATTTTTATTACACATTTAAAATTTGTTATCTATATAACGGGACGTGAAAAATATCGACACTTTAACGCCATATATTCAATAAATGTATATTTTTTCATATGTCGTTATAGTTATACTTTTAATTCTAAATTCAGATCTTTTAACACAATTTTCGAACTTGCTCAGATTATTCAACAGATTTTAAAAGGATCCATTTACCATATATTTCTTCTGAGTTGAGATAAGAATGAAAAGGGGTGAAGATAAGAACAGTGATAAGTTTAGACATGTTAAAGGAAGCAATAATATATTCCCTACTGATATTTAATATCTGAGTATTTGCCAAATAAAATCAATTTATCTTAAAAAAAAATGTTTTTTTCACAATAAGAAGAAGGTTATATGCAGATAACGAACAGTTTTCAATCTCAAAGTCTATAAAACAACACAAAATAAGAGCAGAGCGAACATGGACGCCCGAAGCATCAAAGGTGCGATCAGGTGCCATGGAGGATTGAGCATCCCCTGCCGACCGGTCACACCCGCCGTGTGCTCCTTGTCATGATCAGGAATTAACGGGAAAATCCCTCGTCAATTCAGTGTATTAATAATGGACAATTGGTATGAAAAACGTCAGTCAGCATAAAATTCAATGATAAATTGTTTTTGCTGACAAGTTCATTGTATCGACCATAAAATGTACGAAATGATGACTTAAAACGAGACGGCTGATATTCTTGTTTCATCAACTTGCTTGTCAGTTGTCAATAATTTACCTCGTTTAAGAAATTGTTCATACACAGAGCAAGCTCTTCTTGCATATCGAATCAACTGAGATATATACACTCCGTATGCAGGGGATGAAGGTATATAGCTGCATATGGAAGGGAAGTTGAAGTTAGAAAAGTTAAAGTCATCACGTTTATCATATAGCTTGGTCGTTAGATTGATATTAACGTCTTTTTGTCCCCCGCTTGAAAAGTGGGGGATATTTATTTGGGTTTGTCTGTTCGTCCGTCCGTCCATTCGTCTTTCTGTCGGTCTGTAACACTTTCGTTTCCACATGATATCTCGATAACCCCTTAAACTTTTGCAATGAAATTTTGCATTGCAACTCCCTATGCACTAAAGAAGAACCCTATTGATTTTGGGTTAAAAAAATCAAAGGTCAAGGTCATAAATTTGAAAATTCAGTTTGTTATAACACTTTCGTTTTCGCGTGATATCTCGAGCACCCTTTGAGCTTTTGCAATGAAATTTTATATTACACTTCACTGTGGCCCAAGGAAGACCCCTATTGATTTTGAGGTCAAAAGGTCAAAGTTCAACGTCGTAAATTTATAAATAATCTGTGTGTAACATTTTCCATTCCGGGTGATATTTCAGGAAAATCTTGAGCTTTTGCAATGTTTATTTTATACCAAAACTCCCATGGACCTCTCTCACTCCTTTCAAAGTGTCTCCCTTGTTTGTTTTATTAGTTTTGATTGTGTAATGGTTAGGGCCGTGGATATAGGCCTGGATAGCTCAGTGGGTATATCACCTGACCAAAAATACAGGAGTCCCGGGTTCGATTCCCGGTCCACCCATACATTTTCTTTTCCTGTTACAGATTTGGTGCCGTTGACCATCCCTGGAATTGCAGGTGAAAGTCCTGCCAGGGGCAATAAGAACTTGGGCTGTGTCTTCGAGGGCGAAGACCATTTAAGGCAGGAGTCATGTACTGGTTAGGGCCGTGGATATCGGCCTGGATAGCTCACCTGGCTAGAGATACAGGGGTCCCCGGTTCGATTCCCGGTCCAGCCATACATTTTCTCCTTTCCTGTTACAATTGTATAACATGTTGCTCTTTTTAGCACAGGGGTATGAGGAGAGTTATTACGTATAAAACAAGTTCTCGTCGGACTTTATATTCTTATTACATCTATTAGAACTGTTTAATAAATGTTAAATTTGACATCATGCATTGTTTAAATTTTGACAATATCGAACTTGAATATATATACATGTATTCATTTGTGCATATAACTATCATTAGGTAAAAGTGGTTCCGTGGTCTAGTGGTATGTCTATCGCTTCATTGTGAGAGGAACCGGGTTCGAATCTTGGACGACCCGTTTCTTTTTCCAAAATACTTTTTTTAACTAAATGTATTCAGCATGTGAAATGAAAAATTTATGAGGTCTGGCTCGTACAAACTCATAAAATCGGGTTGGGTTAGGGTTACAGTGTCATAAATATACCATAAAAGAAAATCTTCTACACACATAATAAAGAATAGGCAATCAAATCTTTATATCCATACATATATTAGCATATTTTATTTGCTTCAGTATTTAAGTATACATTTAATAATTCTACAAAATTAGTCAGGGGGGATCCTCCCTCCCTCGAAACGGGGCATGTTTTTTTTCCTTAAGCGGGGGACACAAATTCTCTAAATTAGCTTGTTCAAGTAATATATCCAATATGAAACAGATGTGTCAGACTGTGTGGTATCTTTTATCTCAAGCTCAAAAGGATATATCGCAAAGGAATGGAAATAACCATAATTGTTAATTGACAGTACGTCGTCGATATATCCTAATGTCGAGTTGAAGGCCACAGCAAGTCTTTTCTTCTTTTTACGCATAAGATTTTGCATAAATTCTGCTGCTTCATATGAATACAGAAATAGGTCTGCTCATAAAATAGCGCAATTGGTAACAATATGAATTCCAATATATTGTTGGAAGACCTGTCTCCAAAAACCAAATAGATATTGTCGGTCAGAAACTCAATCATCTTTCAACTTTAGAGTAATTTTGTGTGCAATCAGAATGTGTTTTACAAAATGATTTTGCAAATGACCAATGATCAGCTAAGTAAATTTCCATTTTTTATTGAAATTATTATTTTTTTGTTTCCATGGATTCCTTTGAAGTTTCGGAATCCAATATATACAGGGGAGTTCAAATTCATTTTGGCTCTGTGGAATATTAAAAGTATTCAAAACTGACAGGTGATTTTGGAGAATTTCTTCCTTAGAAAGGGAAGTATAAGCATAAGAAGGAATACCACTAGTAGCATTAAATCTAAGTTCCTCTAAAAAACAATTTATATAATGAGCCTTACAAACGAAGACAATGTTGTTACCGGCATTGTCGGCAGGGAGCAGTACGTACAGATCATGTAATCTATCTAATTCTTTTTTTCACTTCTGGATTATTGAACACAGAGGGATAGATGGTTTTCATATTGCCCCTCAATCTTTTAACACGCGACTTTAAGATGGATCTGATTCATTTCTATATAATTAAAATTAGATATTAGATGCGCTCGCATACTCGCTACACTAATATCTAGCAACATCACATTAAGGGTCACGTCATGGGCCACCCTAACAAAAAAATACTATAGTTAACTATAGTTTACTATATAACTTTGACACTTTGAAAACTTTGATTTACTATAGTGATAACTTTGACACTTTGAAAAAATTTGACAAAAGTTTTGACACTTTGAAAAACTTTGACAAAAACTTTGACACTTTGAAAAATATTGACGAAAACTTTGACACTTTGAAAAACTTTGGCGAAAACTTTGACACTTTGAAAAACTTTGACAAAAACTTTGACACTTTGAAAGACTTTGGCGAAAACTTTGACACTTTGAAAAACTTTGGCGAAAACTTTGACACTTTGAAAAATTTTGGCGAAAACTTTGACACTTTGAAAAACTTTGGCGAAAACTTTGACACTTTAAAAAACTTTGGCGAAAACTTTGACACTTTGAAAAAGTTTTTAGAAAACTTTGATACTTTCAAAAAATTTAACGAAAACATTAACGAAAGATGGTTTTCATATCGCCCCTCAATCTTTTAACACGCGACTTTAAGATGGATCTGATTCATTTCAGTCTAGAGAGTAATTAAATTAATTAATTAAAATTAGATATTAGATCCGCTCGCATACTCGCTACACTAATATCTAACAACATCACATTAAGGATCACGTCATGGGCCATATTCGATCAACCAATCAAATTGCCGGTGGTCAAATCATCGGATATTTTTTTATGTAATCGAAGCGATTAAGTCTAAAGTTGTTCCGAATTTGACCTCTGACGTGACCCTCTATTGGATGTTGTTAGATGTTGGTGTAGCAAGTATGCGAGCGGATCTAATTTTTATTAGATTGGATACATTAAATCCACTCTAAAAGGTGTCAACGTCTTCTTTTTCATATCTGGCCCATCTAGCGTTACTTTCAACAAAATCCATATTTTTTTAAATTCCGATGCCAGTTGAAGAATTTGGGCTCCCTATGATTTTGCAATATCCATAATCACAGATCCGAGGATATATTCTGGTGCCGAGGAATTAAAAACTTTTTTCTTTTTCTTTTCAAGAAGATTATTTTAAAGTTTCATAATGACAGAGTAAAGTTTAGTGCGAATATGTAAACACACTAATGTAGTGTAGATAAACAAATACCCCAAGGGGAGAGTCGGACTTTATTCGAGGATTAAAGTCGTACTTGAAAATATATTTGAAAGAATCTTTAGATCTTTCTACTCAAAAGCAATAAAGTGATGGTTACTTATAAAGACTTGGAAGCATCCCCAGAAGTTATGCAAGTGTAGATTCAGTTTTGTACGAATGTTTAAGGAGGCTGGTGGGTCAACAATTTAATCCCAAATTAACCACCAGATTTAACTTATTTTTTAAGATACGGTATATTTAGCTGCCAACTATCATTTGGCAAAGAAAGAATTCATATATTTTAGTTTTAAAATTTTATCATTTTGTATATCTTTATATGGAGCTCTCCTTTTAAAGGAGATTGAAATCGTCTAAAAATGGCTGCCACCCCCTAGCCTCGTTAAGCTGATGAGAGGTAGGGGCGACAACTGGAAATCAAAATCTTACCAAATAATATATTTGAACAAATGCTTCTTCTCAGGCACATCATAGTTAGAATTTTTCATATGCTTCATATCTCATGTACGAGGGGTTATCAAAAAGTTCGTGGACTGACGCTATGAAATTAGTACTATGTAGTCTGCGTTTTCAAAATTGATATGGAACATAAAGCAACACAAACTAAGGAAATGTTGAAAATTTAAGCCTGATATGTTCATTATTTGCCAAATTATTATAAAATGAAAACAACATTATATGATCACCCGGCGCTGTCGTTGTTTATTTTCATGACGTCCGATAACGTCATTGTTTTTTCAATGTCCTCTTCTTATGCCTCATACACTTTTTTGATGAGATTCCCTGGAACTGAGTAAGGACTTAAACCCGCCTTGTTTACATGACTTTACAATGTCATGAACAGTGGCCTTCAATATAATATAATATTCCAGATGGATTAATACATAGGGGGAGATGCGCGCTTGATTGTGCCGGAATATTTTGCTTTTGGGAGTTTAAGGTCTTCAATCCCTAATAGGAAGAAATTCAATGAAATTGAAAACATAAAAGATATGTAGGCATTCAATACTCAGTTTATTTAGACATAGTTCCCATTTATTACTATAAGTATGTTTAGTGAGATGTGTCCTAATTCATGACCTTGAATTTTGGTAAGAGTTATCTCCCCTTTTTTAATTAATAAAAAAAATCAATTAAAAAAATTTAGCTGGTAAAAAAATTATTTTTAATTATCATTCTATTTTTAATATTTCAATGCATCTTTCCACCACAGGATTTATTGATATTCAAATTATTTGAATCTTTATTTTGAAAAAAAACGCTTTTCCCCATAGACTTCAATGCAATCTTTGTTAATTAACTACTCCTTAATTAATGAACTTTTTGAAAATTTCTCATGGGCAATCCTTTCCCACTACACAATGCTTTAATATAATATCAGAGTATTGTGTACTTGACGGACATTTAAAGGTAGAGAATTTGGTCCCATTAGGGATTGAAATCCTTAATATCTACAACACATGATCAATGTCATTTTTGACGGGATTGATTTCTCCCACCTTGAGTTCAAATCGACATTGACTATGTATCCCTTTTTTCTCTGAATCTATTTTGATATTAAAAGACAAGTACTCAGTACTCTGGGTGCATTTTATTTCTCTGTAGCCAGTTTCAACATATTTTAGGTCTATACTATTTTTTCAGGGGCAAAACTTTATAGAATGTTTGAAACGGAAATCCCTTCTCCCTTTTGACGTCATTTTCAAGGCCTCATTTGTTTGGACATTCCGTGTAAAATTTACGATTAATTTCATAGAACTTTCAGAATGAATTGAAAGTTTCATATTTTATAGAACAATTGTTTCCCAACAAATACCTGAATTAACGGGATTATTGAATGTCAAATAATTATGTCAAATGAGTTTTTCTCAGTTATACATAGGTCGAAAATACGTCGTTTTCGAGATTGCGCCGCCTGGACATACAATTGCTTACCAAAACATTAATAATTTATCAAAAAATAAAATTCATGATTTGTGGTTTATTCTTTTGATAGAAATGATTATACTAACTAGATATTTCAAAATTCATAGATGTACCTTAAGCTGTTTTAATTTTATAGCGCTAGTCCATGAACTTTTTGATAACCCCTCGTAGTGTAGATTCCACATTACGGGATCAAAGTTAAATATGGGAATATTTTGGAAAAAAAATGCTTTCAAATCTCTCTAAAAAAGGTTCTGCATCTCAAGAAACCTATAAGTTATATGTTCCCACCAGGTAAGTATTTCAATACTGAATTCCAATTTATTTGTTGGCTTCTCGGGCAATGTGTTCGGATGAGCGATATTGCCCATGGGGCTGTTGTTCTGTGCTTTGGTACATAGATGTTTGTGAATGTATGCATATAAACGTTGCACTTGTGGCTTGCATGAATTACCAAGATAGAATCTAGTACAATGTAAAATGCAGTGTATGATGATTATTTTTACTTGAATGTTAATAAAGATTGCCTTTGCTCCTTAAGAAATAAAAAATTAAGGTAAACTTGACAATCAATATCAAATTCTCTTTTATTAATTTTTTTTATAAAAACAATCTTGAGAACCTTTATCTTTAATATGATTTTTCAAATGACATGTGCCTTCAACATAAATTATATGTATTTAATTGAGGTATCTTTAAAATTTCAGTCATTCAAGGGACCAATACTGGAAATGGCATCTGCAATTCAAGATTGGGAAAATCATTTCAATGATATCCAAAAGTTTTTCAATGACAAAGGCATAGAACTTCCAGCATTAAAAGACATAAGTACCCTTCTTCATAAAAAAGGGTTGGATTATTCAAGTATTAAGTATAAAATGGCCAATGGAGAAGGAATTGCTGATGCAATAATGGGAAGTATGTGGTCTTCAATTGAAGAATACAGAAATCAAGAATTTCTAGGTCTGACAAAATCGGCGATGTCTTTTCTTTTTTTCCTTACCCGCATATTCGAATCAGTTATTCCTTATTCTGCACAACTCAAACTAATTTTTCAAATTGTTTTGGCTTTCTTGAATCTGATTTTTAACGAAAATAGCGATGTAAAAAAACTCGCAGGCAATGTTGATGACACGGTCAAGCACGAAATTGCAGGTGTCATAGAAGAGCTTTCAATCTCGCACACATATGTTAGTGCAGTTTTTGACACTAATAGCACAGAAAAGAACGCAATTAAAGTAATGATTGCGAATGTTAACATTCATACTGGTGTGCAGATCATTGGAAATCTGCAGAGTCGGATTGGAAGTCTCATATCATGTAATATGGATAAGTCTAAAGCAGAGACATGTTTATTGTACATGAATCTATTTGTAAGAGTTTCTTTGCTTAGAAAATCAGTACTACTGCAAATTTTGACCGCGTTACGGTCAGTAGATTACAGTCCACAGACAGTTGCAG
The DNA here is from genome assembly GCF_032062105.1 of Saccostrea cuccullata. Taxonomy (NCBI): domain Eukaryota; kingdom Metazoa; phylum Mollusca; class Bivalvia; order Ostreida; family Ostreidae; genus Saccostrea; species Saccostrea cuccullata. Next base: position 69,047 of record NW_026923819.1, on the reverse strand, counting down.
CTATTACTAAAGTCATGGAAAAAGACAACGCCCGTGCCAAGGATTTGCTGAGTTTCTTAGAAACGCCTACCGTTGAGAAATCAGCGACACTTTTTGCATTTTTCGACTTTGGTGAGCAGAAACACATCACTAGTTTTGCTTTGGAACTGAATTTAAAATTGCAGGATCTTAGTTCTGATTTTCATAATGAAGAACTATGTATTCAACCGGGTGCTGACAAAAAAGGAGAGGAATACGTTATTTCGAGATCAAACTGGTCCACGCTTTGGGGTCTATTCAAAACACCACGCCAGACACACACCAACAATGCACATTTTCGTTTTGAATTTCTTCCAGGTTCGCAAAATCGCTTCTATATTCGATCATACGATAGGAAAATCTATGTTCGAATGAAGACAGATAGATTTTGCGACTATGGCACAGAAAAGCCGGGAGAAGATGGAGAATGGATTGTCATTAGGGTTGGTGACGAGGGCACTTCTTATCTTCTATCTCCAAAAAAATGGCCGAATCAATTTATATATCTGGAAAATTGGATGTCTGAGTACGTCAGAGGTTTGGATGACAAACGAACCTATGGTAGTGTAAAACAGTGTTTATTCAAACTGGTAAGACAAATTTTGACACATTCTGTACTTTAAATGAATATCGGTAAAATGTTTCTAACTATATTTAATTGTTGATATTTTTTATACGAGGTTTGTCCCAGAAGAACGCGAGCATTTTTAATATCTATGTTTCAACCATGGACTAGGACTATAAAGTTAAAAATTGGTACAAGATCAAGATCAACAATCTTGAATAATGCCTAAAATTTTCAGTGAAATATCTCTATAAATAAAATTTTCCTCTCGGGTAAACGGATCAAGCAAATCAGCTGTCAGCGCTACACTGACGACGGCAAAATATATCTCATAGTGTTTGAGAATTTGTCTTGGAAATTGTGCTTCTCAAACTATTCATTTAAACCAACATTGAGCAAAGTATTTATTTTGTTTTAGTTACCACGTTATGCATCTTAAATATAAGCGTTACTAAAAGATTGCGGAATCAATTCCTTTAAAAGACAAATTCACAAACCTGATCATAAACCTACCTGATCCAGATATATATGCCAGTGGTCTTCAAGTACGCCTATGACGTCCTGCTCTTGTTTTTTCAGTCCGTTTTTATTTAAGGCCTATTCTCATCTATGTCGGTGCTCCTAATTACAAGTTTTGACAAAGTCTAATCCGAAGCACTTTGTCAAATATCGTCATATATATGTTATTATTGGAGTTAATTAAATGAAATTTTAAACCTAGTACACCAAATTACAGAAAAGTTATTTAGTTAAACGTTTTGACATTATATTTCTTTATAGCCTGATAACAACGGAAACTTCATTGACAATGCTATTTGTAAAAGCAAAAAAAAATTGTCGTTCGCCGACATTTAAGGTTATCCGATCCTCAGCTAGGAAGGGCAACTCCAAAAATAAATATTTAATTTGAAATGATCAATTTGAAGCTTGAAAATGAATTTTTTATTCATCTTTATAAGATTCAAGGTATTTGGGAGACTTAAAAAAGGTCCTTAAAAGTTGACATTTGTTCTTAGAAGGATATGGAAATAACGAACAGTATTCAATCTCAACGTCCATTAAACGAATATACAAAATAAGAGCAGAGCAAACACGGACCTCCGAAACATCAGAGGTGGGATCAGGTGCCATGGAGGAGTGAGCATCCCCTGCCGACCGGTCACACCCGCCGTGTGCTCGTTGTCATAATCAGGAAATAACGGAAAAAATCCGTGGTCAATTTAGTGTATAAATAATGGACTAACAATTGGTATGAAAAACGTCAGTCAGCATTTCATTCAATGATAAATTGTATTTGCTGACAAGGTCATTGTATCGACCATAGAATTTACGAAATGATGACTTTAAACGCTACTGTTGATATTCTTGTTTCATCAACTTGCTTGTCAATAATTTACCTCCTTTAAGAAATTGTTCATACGTAGAGAATGCTCTTGCGTATCGAATCAAGTGAGATATAAATATTCCGCATGCAGGTGATGAAGGTATATTGCTGCATAAGTAAGGGAATTTGACGATAGAAAAGTTAAAGTCATCACGTTTATCATATAGCTTGGTTGTTAGATTACCATTAGTGTCTTTTTCGAGTAAAATATCCAAGTATGAAGCAGAAGTGTCGGACTCTGTGGTATCTTTTATCTCAAGCTCACCAGGATATATCGTGTCGACGTAAGAATGGAAATTATCATCATTATCAATTGATAATACGTCGTCGATATATCTAAATGTCGAGTTGAAGGCCTCAGCAAGTGTTTTCTTCTTTTCACGCAAAAGATTTTGCATGAATTCCGCTTCATATGAATATAAAAATAAGTCTGCTAATAACGGAGCGCAATTTGTACCCATGGGAATTCCGATAGATTGTTGGAATACCTGATCTCCAAAAACCACATAGATATTGTCAATCAGACACTCAAGCATCTTCTTGATGTCAACTTCAGAATACTTATCGTCAACTTCCCTTATTTGTGCAGCAATATACCTTCGTCCCTGCATACGGAGTATTTATATCTCACTTGATTCGATACGCAAGAGCATGCTCTACGTATGAAAAATTTCTTAAACGAGGTAAATTATTGACAAGCAAGTTGATGAAACAAGAATATCAACAGTCTCGTTTAAAGTCATCATTTCGTAAATTCTATGGTCGATACAATGATGACCTTGTCAGCAAATACAATTTATCATTGAATGAAATGCTGACTGACGTTTTTCATACCAATTGTTAGTTCATTATTTATACACTGAATTGACCACGGATTTTTTCCGTTATTTCCTGATTATGACAACGAGCACACGTCGGGTGTGACCGGTCGGCAGGGGATGCTCACTCCTCCATGGCACCTGATCCCACCTCTGATGTTTCGGAGGTCTGTGTTTGCTCTGCTCTTATTTTGTATATTCGTTTAATGGACGCTGAGATTGAATACTATTCGTTATTTCCATATCTTTCTCTATAAAAAGGAAAAAATAACACAGTTTAAGAGAAGAGATTTTTTGAATCCAGCCTAAAATACCAATATTTATTTGCAGGTTATGATACAAGTGATTTGTGGTATGTTGAAATGATAGCAAAAGTTTTTTTCACTATGAATTACAGAATACATGATAATTCTTCTGAATGCCTTGATATCTTTCTTTTTTTTTAACATAAAATATATTTTTTGATCATTTGCAATTATAAAATATATTGCTGATATTCCAATTCGCTTTTTCTGCAAACATATTGGAGATTTGAAAATTTTCCCTATATAATATGATTAAATTTAATCTTTAAGTTGGAAGAAATGCTGTGGATACATTTATATTACTTTGTGGATTCAGAGATACTTTTATGAGTATTTTTGAATAATTAAATACAAATTTTATAAAGATGAAGATCGGACGACCTGAACATCATTGAAATGCTGTTTTATCTGCATATGACATCAAAGGCCAATAGTGATTTGTCAAAATATCTAAAAGATGGTTTTCCAATAGCATGCAAAAATTTATAGTATTTGGAATATTCAGAAAGTTTTTATTGGACAACCTTCATACATTTATGGTTTATTTTTTCTGACTTTACCAGGTTCCAACAACTACTAATCAGACTTTGAATACTGCATCGGCATTGGTATTATACATTCATTATTTTTATAATCACGTTAATTCGAGTTATAAAACAAATCGAATTATTATTTGAGTTTTATACATATTTAACTCTTTATTTATTTATCTCTTATTTTTGCAGGAGAAAAGGAGTATAAAGAAAAGCACGCCATTCTCTCGATTCGATGATACCAAGTTAAAAGAAAGCAACAGTCGTGCAAACGAACGTAATCATTTGCTGGTTGACTTGGGAAACTCCATGCTCAAGGGCGATCCTTTGGATATGATACAAAAAACAGCACGTGTAGCTGATTCGATTGTGAAAGATACATGTGATATAATTAATGACATTTTACCGAAAAAATGACTTATTTAACTGCATTCTTCAAAAAGATAAGCAATATCTTTTAGCTTGAGAATGAGTATAATCATTCTTCCTCCAAAATCAGCTAGAATATGTTTCTTTGTATATGTTTAAACATTATAGATTTTTACATGTTAAAGATTTTAGTTGGTTTTCACTTATGGATAATGTCCTAGCTTTTAAATGTATAAAAAATGTGCTTATTCAACACCTTAAATTTGTAATCAGCTATAAAACTCCCACTCATGTACACAACCTTTACAAGGCCACAATTAGAATATGATTTCTTGTGTGGGATAGGTGTAATAATGGCGAAAGTAGAAAAACATGAATTATGTTCTGTTTAAACTGTTAGAGACTTAACTATGAAACCGGATGGAAATCATAACATGAAAGAAGAGATAATAAAACTAGAATAATTACAGTGTACAAAATAATAATTATCAAGCTTCTGAATATCTGTTTGTATGGTTGCCTTTTGTTGGATTTTATAGGCTGTGGGTCCATTATTATTATATGCTGTGGGGCTTTTATATGATGTGGATCTATTGTTATATGCTGTGGGGCTATTGTTATGTGCTGTGGGTCTATTGTTATATGCTGTGGGTCTAGTGTTATATGCTGTTGCCTCATGACTATAATTAACTATGCTGTGATTTCATATTCTAATGCAATTGTTTTGTAAAATACTCTTTGATTGGCTGATACACTGATGTTTGAAGCAGTAAAACGAGCATTAACGAGCGTGAAAGCTTTTTCATTGTGACGTCATAATAGAGCGACGCAAAAATACAATGCTCCATGACGTATTTCATGTTACAAAATTCAACAAAATAAGACGTAAACAAGATTCAAAATGCAGTGATTGCATTAGAATGGGAATAACTATCTTCTAATTTGGTATTTGCAACCGTTAATGCTGATTTAACGGTAGCAAACATCCGTTTTACCGGCTCCGCTTACGCTTCGCCGGTAAAACTCTGTTTGTGACCGTTAAATCAGCTTTAATGGTCGCAAATACCAAATAAGAAGAAAGTTATTCCCTAAATTATATGTAGTGGTTTCATACAGTAAATCTGGAAATTTCTGCTCTAGAAAAATTTTAGCTAAATTGCGAGTTCGTTGCATTTGCAAAAATATTTTTCTTAAAAATAAATTACCAATAAGATGAATAAGGAAATGTAAACAAAGCAGTGGTCATTCACAAAATTTTGAAACGTGATAATTAATCAACAGCCTTTTGACCCACATTCGCAAAATAAAATAAAAATTTCCAGATTTAAGGTTATCATATGTTGTGGTTTCTTAACTATGTGCCTAGGGTTTTATAATAAATGTCCCTAAAAAGAAATGGTGGCAGATTTTTCAAGGTTGATTGAAGAGGTATTCGAGAAGGTAAATTTAGACGTTTTACTATAGATTCTGAGCTGATAAATTAGATTAAGATATTTTATCCAAATCATCTGCAAATGAATTCCACGCATGGTGATCTCAGATCAGTGACGAAGCATCGTTTTCGAAAGTGAAGAAGGGGCAAGTCAGAAAGAAAATCATGTTACCTTGAAAACTGACAGGCAAAAAAAAAATAATAAAACAAACAAACAAAAAAGGTCCTGTGAGCAATGAGCTCACCAAATGATACACTCGCTTCCTATATGTTTACCATAACAGAGTTCACTTTTTTCTCTGGGTGACCCAAAATAAGTATCAGATCAAAAATTAAATAGGACGTCACAATGACATAATGTAAGAAAGAACATGGGTCAGTAACCTTAAATTTTATTCAGTTGTATAGGAGGAGTTGTAAGAAAGAGATGAGTACCCTTCAATATTATGAAAAAAAATAGCTGTGTCAATGATTTCCTCTGAAAAACCTTAAAATGTGCCAGATCAAAAAAGCCGGGTATTCAAGGTACCAGATAACAAATGTCCTGTGCAAGTCTCATCAAATTTCATTCAGTGGTAAGAAGAATATGAAGATAACGAACAATATTTAATCTCAAAGTCCATAAAACAATACAAAAATAAGAGCAGAGCAAACACGAACTTCCAATACATCAGAGGTGGGATCAGGTGCCATGGAGGAGTGAGCATCCCCTGCCGACCGGTAACACTCGCCGTGTGCTCCTTGTCATGAAATAATGGGACAAAAATTCGTCGTCAATTCAGTGTATAAATAATGGACTAACAATTGGTATGAAAAACAACAGTCAGCATGACTCAATGGTAAATTGTATTTGTTGACAGGGTCATTGTATCGACCTTAGAACTTACAAAATGATAATTGTAAACAAGACTGCTGATACTTATGTATATATATATATATATATATATATATATATATATATATATATATATATATATATATATATATATATATATATATATATATTGTAATGAATAAGGCAATTGGCCTATACCATCCAAACGCTCGTGACACCGGGAATAATGGAACAGTCCAAGAGCCTGTTCACCCCTGTTTGAATGGTATGGTCCTTTGCTATAAAAACGACTGTAGAGGCAGTCTCGCTCTCTCTTTCTGAAACCCGTAGAAGAAGAAGTGGGAAGTTGAAAGAAGATAATAGGTAATATTAGAACAGAAGAATTAAAATTAAAATAGTGAAATAAAATTAACGCTAGGGGACAGAGCGCCGGTAAATGGTAAGCCAAGAAATTGTAGTGTAGCGCAAGGTAAAGTAGTCCTGAATAAGGGTGAGGTACTGAGCACTCATTACAATAAGAACTTGGTTACGGAACCAGGTGCAGGGAACCCAGTCATATATGTGGTACTAGTTAACAGAGAACCTCGGCTTGTAGATCCCGCTGTTTATATAAGAAAAAAATAAAAGGACAAGGATCCCATGAAAAATAATAAATAATCATTGTTGTATATAATATTGATTCCCAGAATAATTATAGGTTCAGATAGAGCCATGGGAAACGTTCATTTATATATATTGGACCCTGTATCTCCTAAAAACGGACCCTTAGGTTACACGTTACATTTTAGTGGCAGCTGTTAAAGGGATGCAGGGTACATTTAATTGCTAGAATCAGTTGATTTAAGTTTATTTAACAGTGTGAACTGTGTTCTGTCACCGGGTTCTCGTGAACGCAGTTCGGTTACGTGGTTCAGATACAAGGTACAGAGTTCTGTGTGCACTGTGTTATGAGAGTGCACCACAGTAAGATTTAATAAAGTTGAGTACAGAGTATTTTTTTTGGTTACTTGGTATACATTATATAGAAATTAAACATGAAGAGTGAACAAGAATCAGAACTGTGGGCAGATCTTGAAGAAATTGACGTTAGACGACGACAATTAAGAGAAAGTTAAAGTCTACACCAAGCTCATTTAATGTGAGTAGGCCCTCCTTAGTCACTGATTCTGGTGTAGACTTGAGGCAAAAGACTGATGACGACAGTATAGATGAGTTGATGGGTAAAGCTTACATAAGCCCAACCACAAGAGCAAGTAATGTGAAAGGAGCTATGGGTGGATACGAGGAACACAAGACCCAAGCTTCTGATTTCCATGTTCCTGGAACCAAAGATATTTGGGACAGAGACGATGTTTACACCACACCAAAGTCGGCATACTCAGGAGTTTCACTGGGTAAATCAGCATATACATCACGGATTTCAACGCCGCATGTACACTGGAGTACGTTAGGTGTAAGCTCAATGTCAACACCCACAAGTGTTACATGGAGTCTTGCAAAGGACAGAGAACCTATGCCGACTTTACCAAGTACACCATTAGGTGCAGCGTTACCAGTGAAGGAAAACAGTGGTTATTGTCCTAGTACTAACACATTTGGTAAAACTGTGATGAAGCCTGCGACATTTGATGGTACCGGGTCCTGGATTGATTACAAAGCTCATTTCGAGGCATGCAGTAGCATCAACCTGTGGAATGATAGACAAAAAGGCTTGTACCTGGCAGCATCATTAAGAGGCCAAGCACAAACAGTTCTTGGAAATATGAAGCCAGATAATGCTTGTGCATATAGAGATTTGTGTGAAGCATTTGAGGCAAGATTTGCACCAACTAGTCAGACAGAACTTTATCGAGCCATGTTAAAGGAAAAACATCAAAGGCCAAAAGAGACACTGCCAGAATTGGGGGAAAGTATACGACGAGTAACACATTTAGCGTACCCGACGGCACCACGTGAGGTTACAAAGATGATTGCTAAAGATCAGTTCATCGACGCCTTAACGGACTTTGATATGCGTCTGAGAATACAACAGTCGCGACCCAAATCTTTGAATGACGCGGTTCCACTGGCTGTGGAGATTGAAGCTTTTTGTAGAGCTGAACGCCAGAGAAGACACGATATTAGTTTTGCCAGAATAGCATATTGTGAATTAGAGCGGCAATCAGAAGTTGACACAAAGGTACGGGAAGATTTGAAACAATTACGAGATGAGCTTCGGTCGTCACTACGAGACCTCGAGAACAAAATAGCCACTTTGTCAGAACGCAAAGAGACCCGTAGACAACTTAAAGCTGATGAATCGAGTTCAATACAAAGTTCCGACCAAACAAGGTTCCCTTTTAAGTGTCATAACTGTGGTAGACGAGGCCACAGAGCTAAAGACTGTTATGTTAAAAAGGGAACAGCGATCAGTTGTAAAACCTGCAATGCATACACGGTATCCTCAAAGGAGGCAGTAGAAAAAAAAGTAGTAGCCGAGGCTAAGCCAAAGAAAAGAGAGTCGAATACGAGCTCAGTCACTCAAACAAAAGTTGATGGTCAGTCTGGGTTATTTATTAAGACAAGTGTTAATAAGGTGCCTTGTACATTGTTAGTGGATACCGGTGCTACACTGACAATTTTGTCAAATAAAGTATTTGAGAACATGCTTAGCATTGAAGCTGTAGAACTATTGCCCATAACTCAGAAGGTAGTATTAGCCGATGGGAGGCCATTGCATGTGCAGGGTAAGTGCAAATTGGACTTTATGATGGAAAATCAAAAGTTTACTTTTGAGACAGTTGTAGCAAATATCGAAACAGACGGTATCTTAGGTTTAGATTTTCTGAAGCATATCAGATGTTTGGTGGATGTTTCCTCAAGGAAAATGTGTGTTGGAGGAGCTGAACTTGAACTCCAACTAAAGGGCCACTTAGGTTGTTTCAGAGTCAATGTGAAAGACACAAGAACGATTCCACCAAGGAATAAAGAGATATGCCCTGAGCAAGTAATTGCATCTACGGAAAGAAATAAACGAAAATTTGAGTGTAACCAGTGTGACCAGGCATTTGCTAAGCATTCCCTTCTAATGAGATACCAGAAGAGGTTACATCCAGCTAATGGTTTGTAAGGTGGAAAAAACATGTACCATCGAACTCCAAATCCGTTGTTGTAGATAACCATGATGATGATTCTGACTGGCAAGAAGACCCAGGAGATCTTATTTATGAGACAGGCCTTGAAGTTGGTAGAACCATCAGGAAGGAAACGTCGCCCAGTCTTCGAGCATGGTGGATGATGGTAAGAATCATGAGGCGCCCATGATTTTACATCACTGCCTTTGCTGTAGGGAACATGTTACTAGGTTGGACGCCAGCACTCAGACGGACACAAGTCGTCACCAGAAGACAGTCAGAGTTGTAAGAAAATACAAATAGGATGGTGAATGTGTGGAGAGAGTTGAGGAAGACATTTGGAATGACTAAGTATAGTGATGTACTTTGGAAAAGAAACAATGTACCTGTACTTAAGTCTATTGTTGTAAATACTTGAATAATTGTTTAACTGGGTATAAGAAAGGAATTCTTAACCTCGTTTTGTTGATCTTTTTGTTGTCTTCAAAAACGTAACCAATGAACATGCGGGACGCAAGTGTACAGAGGCGTGGGTAGTGTAATGAATAAGGCAATTGGCCTATACCATCCAAACGCTCGTGAGACCGGGAATAATGGAACAGTCCAAGAGCCTGTTCACCCCTGTTTGAATGGTATGGTCCTTTGCTATAAAAACGACTGTAGAGGCAGTCTCGCTCTCTCTTTCTGAAACCCGTAGAAGAAGAAGTGGGAAGTTGAAAGAAGATAATAGGTAATATTAGAACAGAAGAATTAAAATTAAAATAGTGAAATAAAATTAACGCTAGGGGACAGAGCGCCGGTAAATGGTAAGCCAAGAAATTGTAGTGTAGCGCAAGGTAAAGTAGTCCTGAATAAGGGTGAGGTACTGAGCACTCATTGCAATAAGAACTTGGTTACGGAACCAGGTGCAGGGAACCCAGTCATATATGTGGTACTAGTTAACAGAGAACCTCGGCTTGTAGATCCCGCTGTTTATATAAGAAAAAATAAAAGGACAAGGATCCCATGAAAAATAATAAATAATCATTGTTGTATATAATATTGATTCCCAGAATAATTATAGGTTCAGATAGAGCCATAGGAAACGTTCATTTATTGGACACTGTATCTCCTAAAAACGGACCCTTAGGTTACACGTTACAATATATATATATATATATATATATATATATATATATATATATATATATATATATATATATATATATATATATATATATATATATATTCCGATGGTCGAGAGTTCAACCCTGGGCTGGGGCGGAAGTGGGTATCCTTGTAAAAGTGAATTTCTCTGTGCTTTCTATATTAATATTTCTTCACTTAGGGCAGTTATATTAGTTTAAGAGTTGTTGTAATTTGTGCTTTATAAATAAAAATCCATTTCATAACAACATGTATTGGTAACAATCCTTTAAAAACTAATGTCCAAATAACTGTATCTCACTTCCATTCTCAATGACCGTGTAGTGTAGGACAGCGTTGTGAGAATTCCATCGGCATCAAAAGCAAGTTTTTAACTTGCCTAGATAGCCGAGCGGTCTAACGCGCTGTTCCTGCACTGCTAGGAGACAGATTCCGTTGGTCGAGAGTTCAACCCCGGGCTGGGGCGGTAGTGGGTATCCTTGTAAAAGTGAATTTCTCTGTGCTTTCTATATTAATATTTCTTCACTTAGGGCAGTTATATTAGTTTAAGAGTTGTTGTAATTTGTGCTTTATATATATATATATATATATATATATATATATATATATATATATATATATATATATATATATATATATATATATATCAGGCTTGGGGCGAATTACATTGTAAAGTAATGCATTACATTACCATTACTTCAACAATTTCGGCATTAAATTACCATTACCATTACTCTATTTTCTTAAAGTAATGCATTACATTACCATTTCTTTAGTAAAGTAATGCATTACCATTACCATTACTTTTGGAGGATTTTTAAAAAAGAAATGTTTACAAAACTTAGCGATTTTTTTCATGAGTATGTATCCACCCCTTTCAAAACTAAACATGGTATACAATGATTCAAATTTGATTCCAATATTTTGTAAAAATTACATTGTCAATAACTTACATTCACATTCACAGAAAGTTCAGACTTTTAAATTGTCAGTTAAACAAGACATGTACAATATCCACTTTTTCTTTAGCAATTGATGTCATGAAGCAATTAACCTGTGGGGCACTTTAGCCCCTAGCTGCCCAAAATATTTAATAATAAAGTATACAGGCTATTTTGATTAATGCATGTACCTAAAATTATGAAAGAAATAAATGCATTGACAAACTTTTGAAAACGTAGAGAGGATGACGATGTACATTTTGATCTGCTAATCATACAATGCCTGCATGTCTTCTAATTGGTACAATGAAATTTTCATCGTCAGTACAAGGTAAATGTGGTTTGTTCCCGTTTTGCACACATTTTAATTACAGGTAATTAAAAAAATGTGTGAAAACAGGAATTTGACCAGCTGAGATAATTACTAAATTGCTATAGTCTATACCATGATACTTAGTAAGTATGTGGAAGGTAAACTTATAGTGAAAAGGTAAGAGAATAAATACAAAGTAAATGAATTTGATATTTATTCATTGGTAGCAAGCAATCATTGATGACTCGATCGTCACTTTGATCTTATAATTATCTGATGATCTTTATTTTTAAAATTAATTTTTAGTCTATATTTTATGTGTTATTTGTTAAATCTTATATAGAAATTTATCAAGACTTCACACCTATCAAGACTGAATTTTTTTTTTTTTTTAAAGAAATTGGACTTAATTAATAAATAATATTAAATAAGTATTAATATTCACTTAAATATTTTCCCATAAATATATATAGAATTTTGATAAAATGTTTATAAAATTGTATTAAACCATATAAGAATACATTAAGCTAAATCAGGTATTCACAGGTAAATCCAAACCGAACTGAACTGAATTTATTAATCTCTTCACAATTTTACAATTGTATAACGAGATATAAATGTAAACTACAATGATGACAAATAAAGACACTTATATGGCATGCGTGAGTATGAGGATAGACAAATAGTACAATTATAGGTTTAGGTCTTTACTAGTTTGGGGAGCATGTTTTAGTAATTTTTTTAATAAATATACCAGAAATCAGACTATAATTGCTATAAAAACACTTCACACCTATTGTTCTATACAAATTACCAAATGTGTGCAAAACGGGAACACACCGTAAATGTAGACCAGCTTAATTAATGTTTTATAAACACAGGTGGAAAAGGAAATGGTAATTTGGAGCATTTCTCCAAACAATGCATTGTTTTAATTGTTACATAACCCACAGGCATTGTGTGTTTTGATGACACTCTAGCTATTTAAAAGGTGTCAATTATCAATTTAAATTGTACATAATAATAGTGTATCTCATATGCGATTTTTTATTTTTAAAAAAGATTTTTTAAATACTATTTTATATGATTCTTTAAAATTAATTCTTATCTGAAATACGTTTGAAAAACTTAAATGTAAGGTAAGTGTATATTAACAGAATAAAAAGTGTATTGAAATAGATACAGAAATTTTATTGAAATAAATTAACTTTTTTATTCAATTTAATCATTTGCAAAAATAAAAATAAATAAATAAAAATATAACATAAATAAAAATTTCCATCATCCATGTCCATTTTAATTCTTAAAATAGGTACATACAAAATAATGCTTTGTAATGCAATGTAATGCCAGCATTACTCGGGATTTTATGAAGTAATGCATTACATTACCATTACATGTAATGCAGATTTTTGGGCATTACACATTACTAGCATTACTTTGAGTTCATGTAATGCATTGTAATGCATTACCATTACAATTAGCATTACCCCAAGCCTGATATATATATATATATATATATATATATATATATATATATATATATATATATATATATATATATATATATATATATATATATATATATATATATATATATATATATATATATATATACGCGAAGCGTCGAGTTTGATCTGATGAACGGCGCCTGTCAACGAGACGTCATACGGCTCTTCGGAGCAAGTTACTGTTATAATGAAAAATTTATTATATACCCCCTTATGACTAGCTAAATATAGCAGAATGAAACTTTAGAGATCAATTGTATAATATTTATCCATAAAACAAAGCATAATAATAAGGGACTTTTTTAATGCGCAAGAAAAATAACGTTATGTTTTTGCGTACTACGTCATCAGTTTCAGAGAGTGGTAACATGGATTTAGAAACCCAAAGTGTGGTGATCCGGAAAATCGGATCAAACTCTGTAAAATTAACAGTAACAAAAACATGGAAATTTATGGGTATATAATAATTGAATTTATCACCATTATGTGAAATGCCGAATGATTTTTTTATCCTGATTATAAGGTCCATATTTACACACTAATTGTCCATGGATTTTTCTGTTTTTTCCTCAAATATGACAAAATGCACACGGCGAGTATGACCGGTCGGCAGGGGATGCTCAGTCCTCTTTGGCACCTTCTTCTCAAGAGCACTAAAGCGATGGTTGGTCACATTTATATTAATGCACTGTCAGACGATGTAGATTCAGGTTTGTTCAAATTATGAGCTCTGGTGGTAGGCCGGGGCCATAATGGACGATGGGATTTACATAAGAGTATAGAGGAAAAATAATTTTTTTTCTCAAAAACACTTAAAGCCATGCACTACTGGCTTTTAAAACCCCTGTCCGTATGAAAATCCACTGTCTTTCTCTGTATCCTACAGCATTTTCACAGTAATCTGTAATTGATCATTATAAAAAGAAAAATATATTTATCTATTTATTTCTTAAATTGACAATGCAAGAAAATTAATTAATTATAATCCCGAAAGTTGGATTTATTTGCCTTATTTAATGTAAACAAGTTTCCGCTAAAATGTCTCTCAAAGTCTTTTTGAAGCATTTTTAAACTACTTTTAATTATTTTACTTCCGTGTTGGATATCAAAATTATCGTCTCATAATGCACAATCTTAATCCGCCAATAGCTTTTTTGATACTTTTATTTTGTTTTTGTTTGACAAAAAACGGTTTTCTCACGAAGAGAAAATGTTTATGCAAACAGTCGTAGAGTGGACACGTTCGCTCTCTGTCACAAAATAAACAAGGTATAGTGGTCAGTGAAAAAGACAATAGGTGTCATTACTGTGTACCCCATGTCCCTTGTAAACAATCAATGGCTTTGAAGTTCTTTCATAATCGTGTTAGGGTTTTGAATACCGATTTTTTAAAATCAGAACAAAGTAAAAATATGAAATTGCAATTGACTTATTCATATTGTGCATAATATGACGATTATTTTGATATCCATCATGAACGTAAAATTAATGGAATTTGTTTTCATATGCTTAAAAAATACTTTGTAGCATATTTTAGGAGAAATGATTTTCACGTAAAAATAAAACTAAAAAAATCAATTGGTTGGGGGGTATATTTAATCACTTTGTTGGAGTTAAAAAGGCCGCAATTTTTTGTGGGGGACGGGGGATACCTACAAATGTACCAAAATAACCATGGGCACATGGGGGGCCGAGTGTAAGCACAAGTGCCCGATCCGAACGGTCACCACGTTCTGGACCAGTGAATGCGGGACTGCCCTTCTCCCTGTCTCCAGCGCCACCTGGTGTACCCACTTACTTTACCAGACTGTGGCCTCCCCCCGCTTTTGCGAGGTGGAGGTGGAACCAGCCATAACAGGCCATGAACCACGGATGTTACCATATTATGTTACTTTAGACAACTTATGTGCTACATGTACTTATGTATCACATACCAAAACGCCCCCCTGCTTTGAGGCAGGGTGGGGAGACAACCAGGTTATGGGGCCACTTGATCCCAACATACACAAAAGTATCCCCCAGTCCCCGCCACAGGACATAGACACTATGTCCCCCCACAAAAAATGAGTATTTGTAATAAGACATTGAGTTAATTTGGAGGATATACATTGGTTCTCTTGTTTAAAAACATGTGTAGAGCAGACTGCAGGTTATTAAGGTAAACCTCAAGACCAGTTTTTGACAAGTGGGTACCATCATGCCTGAACAATTCCGAGATTTTAATGGTTGAGTCATTATTTATGTAGCAGCCATTAACTTCAGTAGTTATAAACTTTTTGATAGACTTGTTAACTTTGAGCCTTTTCTTGTTAATTTTTGCACCTGCTTTGGGAGGTGCACCATGCCAGTACAGCCTAGGTAATATTGAAGTAAAAATTAAAGTGGTACTTGGGAGAAGTGCATTATAGCGATACAGGCTGCACTGTATTTGATAAATAAGTTTGATGCTTGTTAAATCTGGTGTAGTTAAATAATTAGACCCAAGGTGTATCAATAGAAATTTGGGTGTAGGGTACTGAAGTAAATAATCCGAAACTGCCTTGTCTAACTGATCCCAAAGCATACCCCTACGCCCTAGCCAAGAAATTGTGGCAGGTAAATTAAGGTTACTTCCCCCTGATCGATAGGTTGCAGCATGCTGGCCTGCCCAGAATGGAATTGATGATCCCAGTATCCAAATGGTTGGGGTACCTGAAAAATCTTTGGTAGAGTAAGTAGGTGCTAAAATCATAGGGGACAGCTTTACTGTCTCCTAATGTAAGTTAAATATGAAGTTGACCGCCATCTTCCTTTTGCTTTTATTTCAGTATCTGAGAGGCGTTGTTTGGCAAGCTCGGTTGCCATGCCAATTCTGAAACTATGTGACCTAAAGTGCCCTGTGACCCCAATGAATTGTAATGCTTTTTGTAAAATGGCTTGAAACTGGTACTTTGTAAGGGGCTTACAATTTAGATGTGTAAGAAGCTTGTCATTTGTTTGTAACCCCTCTCTTAAAAGCAGAAAATTATTTAAGATTGTGATTGGGCTGATGATGGATTCTGTATGAGAGTCGATATCTACTTTAACAGATTGTCCGATTTGGTCCGTTTTACATCTTTGAATAGTAATTTGGCAAAGGTTTTGATTCTTTATTGCAATGTCTGAGAAATTGAGTGCCAGTGTTTCACTTACTCTTAACAAACCATAAAATGTAAGCGTAAATGCTGCTGAAAAGAGGGCGGATTCATATCCGGAACTGCAAACATTGGGCAGGGAATGGATAATTTTATGAAAAAGCTCAAATGAAATGGGGATTCTTTGGTCTTTGTTTGTACCTACTGATCTACGCAGCCCTTCCAGGGTTTTAGAAACTATGAAACATTTTGTTGTGTCCTGAAAGCCATGTATTTTGTGTATGTATGAGATTGCATTTAGGTACAGTGATACAGTTCTGTATGACATATTATTAAGTGAGAGGAAACCGATAAAATTCAAAAGCTGTTGCACTGGTGCTGGCCAAATAATTTGGTAATTAAATTCTGAAATGAAGTTTTGAAATTTGTTCAGCGCTGTTGAATATGCTCGATGTGTTGATGGTGCTATTGAACATTGTAGTAATCGATTGGCTTCAAGCATTATATTTCCCAGATGTGGCTTGGTAGTGGGGTGGGCCCTAGGTCTGCCTGCGGTGCCAGTCGCCTGAATCTGCCCCACTGAAATCGAGATAAGGAGTCTGCAATGAAGTTTTGTTTTGTGGGGATATATAAGGCCTTAATACAGATATTTGACTTTAGGCATATTAACACAAGCTTGCGGACAAGATTCATGACCCTATCAGATTTCGACGTCGAGTTGTTGATGATGTGGACAACTGACATGCTGTCAATGTGGAAGACAAGTCTGGAATTGGCAAAGTGGCTCTGCCATAATATAATAGCAACCACGACGGGGAAAAGTTCCAGGAAAGTCATGTCCCTAGTAATACCTTGTTCAACCCAAAGGCTTGGCCAGACCCCATAAGCCCATTTCCCCCTAATGTAAATACCAAACCCTCCATTAGTTCCCCCTGAGCTATCTGTGAAAAGTTGAATTGTGTCATTGTGAATCCAGGGCTGGGTAAATATAACTGATATTCCATTGTAAGATTGCAAAAAAAATTTCCATACTGTGAGGTCAGCTTTTATGTTCTTTGTTACCCTTATTCTGTGATGCTATTTAGTAATACCTATTGTTGAATTTATAAGGCGGCGGCAGAACGCCCGGCCAGGGGCAATGGCCTTGCACGCGAAGTTTAATAAGCCAATAAGTGACTGCATTTCTCTCAGGGAGACTTTCTTTGCCTTCAAAAAGTGTTCTTATACGCCATTAATCTGGTTTAATTTTTCTGAGGGGAGTTTCATGGTCATATTGACCGTGTCCAATTCTATTCCAAAGAATGTTAGGACTTGTGTAGGTTCGACTGTTTTGTCATGATCTATTGGGACACAAATATCTGAACATATGGATTTAAAAACATTTAAGGCATTGTGGCAAGTTGATGTGCCTGGTGGGCCGCAACAAAGGAAATCATCAAGGCAGTGAATTATCAGATCATTTTGGGAGTAGTTTTGAGTGAGCCAATGTAGGAATGATGCAAACCTGTCAAATAATGCGCAGCTGATGGAAGAGCCAAAAGGTAACATTTTATCAAAATAGTATTTGTCCTGAAATCTGAAACCAAGCAGGTCAAAGTCACCTGGTGATACTGGGAGCAGTCTAAATGCTGACTTAATGTCTGTCTTAGCTAAATAGGCCCCTTTCCCCACCTTAGCTATCATTTCTGCTGCTTGATCTATATTGCTGTAATGTACTGTACATGCTTCAGGGTCAATAAAATCGTTAATTGACTTGTTTTCTGGGTAAGAGAGATGATGTATGAGTCGCATGTCACCATCTTTTTTAGGCACAAGGCCTAAGGGGGAGACCTGCAGGTTTGGAAATGGTGGGTGAACAAAAGGACCTGCAACTCGTTTTAATGTTACTTCTTTTTGAATTTTACTTTCAGCTATTACTGTATTAGCCTTGAGGCTAGGAAGGTTACAAGATTCACGGGGGGCACTGGGGCTCGAATATTGGAGATTAAAACCATACTTAAAACCCTGGTATATGAATTCACAATCAGAGTATCCAACTAAATGTTTACATAAATTTTGTAACTTGATTGGTGTTGTGCCCAGAGAATATATTGAACCATTATTTTGAACACCTGGCACTTGGGTGGTTAGCTCCGCACTTGCTGCATGCATGCCTGTACTTGCACCTAGGGAAGAAAGGGCAACTTACTCCCTTGTTAAAATGATTACAATAAAATGCCGAAGTACGGTTTGAATTGCTTGGGTAAGAACTTTGACTTTGAGAACGATTATACGTTTGAGTAGTTTCATGCTTGTTAGATATATACAAAAGCCAAAATTCCTGATTAATTTGACCCCATGACAGCTGGGGTTGGTTGGCCATTTTTAAACGAAACTGCTCATCATATTTAAACCAATTATTTGACCTAGTAGCAGCGATTCTGATATCTCTGAGATACTTGAGTAGTTCTTGAGCCTTTTTTGGAAATTTCTCTATCATTACACTTGTAAATATAATAAAAGCCGATGTCTACTTATCGATTGTAAGAAAAGTGTTTCTTTTTGGTTTCACAATGCATAGCCGCCCTTCTTTAATTTTAATGTCCCCTTGTGATTCATAATCTTGTAATTCACAAGCTGTTTTAGTAAGCAGTGAGAGGTCGATAAATTTGCCCTCCCATATTTGGTTTTTAATCTTCTGAGGGACGTGTGAACCTACAGAATCATAACAACTGATTTCTTGCATTGGCTGACTTGAAAAATTTAAATTTGACTCACCGCTTCCACTGGGGATTTCAGGGATGCTTTGATCTATTTGTGATGCCAGCGTAGGTTGTATATTATCGGATGGCAGAGGAAGAGCTTCTGGGGGAATTCCACCGGCGTCTGTTGCCTCGGCCGGGGCCTGGCGTGTTGGCGGGAGGTTTGTCCTGGGCCTAGTGCTTTGACTGCACCGGTTCCCACTGCCTCTCGATGGGGTGCCCATGGTCTCCCTCCGCTTCCTGGACGCTCTCTTGGTCACTCTCGTTCTAACTGGCGGCATGATTTCAGTTGAATTAACGTGATGGCTTTTGATTGCTTTGGTGTTGAAAAAAGCGTCTGATTTCAACAATTTGCTGGTTTAAAAAGGGAGATAACTTCCGGTGCACCTTTATAATTAATTCGTACACAGTTTGACTCGTAATACGACTTTGTATATTCCTGATATAATAACTTGGGTACACTTTGTCCCAACTAACCAAACATTAAAACCCTGTCCTAAATTAATAATTTACTATTTGATATAAAATCAAATAATCTTGAATAAATTAATTTTTATTTATTTTGTTTATCTATGTATTTGTAGATAAATTGATAAATGAATAAGATAAATAATTATTTCATTTATTAATTTTGTATTTTTAAAGTCATTTATTTTATTTAATTTTCACTTACCACCTTACCTTATTTATTTTGTGCCGAGTTTACTATGCAACTCTGTATTTGTCAAGAAATAGATTGATTTGTTTTTAAAATGATTAATTTCATTTAATTAATTTTATTTATTTTTTCAAGGAAACTATATCAATTTCAAAAACTACAATTTTCCAAAATTCAGAATTACCACGGCCGTGTTTTTTTTTTTTTGAAGTTCAAAGTCACTCCAAGTGTTTTATGGATTAAATAGGTGTTTGCAAAATAAATAAATTAAGTAATAAATCAAACAAAAAAATAATTAAATAATTAATTTTAAAATTTGATAAATATTCTTTGAAGCAACAATTTATTAATATTTCATAGTTATTTCAGACTTATAAAAGAACACAATTAGTCTCTTAACTCTTAACACTAAAAAAATACTACCATGTGTTTAAAATAATGTTCAAAAATTTCTTAGGTAAGTAACTCTGTGTACTTAATTGACAATCCTACATCTTAGGTAACCGTACAGTGCTCTGGGAGTGTGTAAACTTCTTCTCTTTGCTTCAATGAACATATACAAGGGCGTACTGGGGCATATACTGTGATTTACCGTAGTTGTCTGTAGGAAACAGTAGCCATACAGTGGCATACTGTAGGCGTATCGGGGCCTACTGTATGTAACTGTGGCATGCTGGGGATACATACAGTGGCATACAGAGATTTACTGTATATACAGAGATAGCATACCGTAGCATACTGTAGATATACCGTAGATTACTGTGAAAATGCTGTAGGATACAGAGAAAGACAGTGGATTTTCATACGGACAGGGGTTTTAAAAGCCAGTAGTGATGGTTGTCATATTAAATGGAAGCATTGTCAGTTGGTGTACATTCAAATTTGTTCAAATCATGAACTCTTCCGTGTGGCGCAGTGGTTAGAGCGTCTGCTTTAGAGACGAAAAGTAAGGAGTTTACGTCAAGGGTTTGAATCCGACTGTAGGACGGGGAGACCGGTCCTTCAGATAAGACCGTATAAACCAAGGTCCTTTGTTTCATGCCCTGTTCACACGGAAAGTTTAATTCGAAATATTTACATTTCAAAATACCTTTCTTTAAGATTCTTTACTTAATACTGACGTTTCTCATACCAATTGTTAGTCAATTATTTATACACTGATTTGGCGAAGGATTTTTTTATTGTACATAAACCAATGACGACATAAGATTGTGTGTCGACATGAGACAAGCCAATGCTGCCATAATTCGTGAACGGCATCCTATTCCAACAGTGGATGGCATACTTTACTGGTGTTTAGTAAGTTAGACCTTATAAGTGGATATCATCAAATAGCTGGAAGAATCGTCAATGGAGATCACTATTTTCGTTACTTATAAAGGCATCTACAGATACAAGAGATTGATGTTTGGCATTTCATCAGCTCCAGAGAAATATAAGAAATTGATTTTGCAAGTGTTTTATGACTGTGAAGGAGTACAGAAAATGTCCGACAATATTGTTATTGATGGTCGTGACAAAGCAGAACATGATGAGCGACTTCTTACAGAGACTCAATGATAAAAGCCTGACACTAAATCTAAAAAAGTGTTAATTTAGGATGAACAAGATAACATTCATGGGATATGTCTTCTCAAAGAATGGTATAGGACCGACTAGTGAAGGGATCAAGTCGTTACTCAATGCTACAATACCAAAAAATGGATCCGAAGTGAAAGGTTTCCTCGGACTGGTACACTTTAGTGCTCGTTACCTACCAAATCTCGTTTGGAAGTGAAGTTTGTCTGGACAGCTAAACAGAATAAACGTTTTGACACTTTAAAGAGTTGTTTGTCAAATGTAAAAACTTTGGGACAGTACAGAATAGATGCAGAAAAAAACTCAGATAGTGACAAATGCTAGCAGAATAATTTTGATCACAGATCACAAGCCATTAGAAGTGATTTATGGAAGAAAATCCAGACCTATTGCAAGAATTGAAGGATGGCTATTAAAACTTATGGCTTACAACTTCAAATTATGTTACCCACCTGGACATCAGAATATCGCAGATACGTTATCTCGTTTGGTGGATAAGACACCTGTAGAAAACAGTACTAATTCAAAAGAAACTGCAATATATGAAATTTATTGTAAGGGAGACAACCCCCCAGGCACTGTGAACTAGAGAAGTAGAGCAAGCTTCAAGGAGGGATGAAGAACTCATTAGGATCCGAAAATTCATCAAAGAGGAAAAGTGGGAGAAATCATGCGTTGATTATTACCCATTACGAGATGAACTTTGTTGTATTGGATTCGTGGTGTTACGTGGATCCAGAATAGTGATTTCGAGAAATCTGAGGAAGCAGTGTATACAGTTAGCTCACCAGTGCCATCTAAGAATCGTTTGGGACAAACAGCAGTTATGCACTTAAGTGTGGTGGCCTAGGATGGACAAGGAAATGGAGAAGTATGTGAAATCGTGTCACGGATGTCAGACAGGGGCGTAGCCAGGGTACATTTGATGTGGGCGCATAAATAGGCGGGGGTTTGGGGGCCGCCCTAAGCCCTTCCAATAGGTCCAGAGCGAAGCCCTGTTGGGGTTCCAGGGGGCGAAGCGCCCGAAAGCTGTTGGATTTCCGACAATTTCTTAATGTTTATTTGACCATACTGATACCTTTTTTCTCACACTTTTTCAGTTTGTTACGCATCCATATTTTAGGTATGTTTTTTTCTTTTATAAAATGCGGACAGTCACTCCAAAAAGAGAAAGGATGTTCAGTAGCTTAAAGTTTGTTTGACGAAACCAACTGAAACAATTTCAGAATGTTCAAATACGGTATACACATCGAAATCGTCGAATGGTCAAATATATATCAAATATACACCTCAAAACCGTACGCCGACTGGGGTTTAATAGCGTGAAATGTACAATAGAGAAACTCTTTAAGAATGTATAATTACACTTGCAGAAAAACTCAGAAATATTCGATAGTAAAACAATATCCGGGAAAATCATTTGATTTCAGTGATGTGTATACCTTGGTACTCTTCCCCTAAAACTGATTCTATTGATTTTCATTAATTTTTTATCGTTAATTCTAAATTGTTTCTAATTATTGTTTTTTAAAATTTATTTTCTAATATTTTGCAAAAATGATGAGGAGATTACCGGTACCAGTGCGTTTCCAAAACCGGAACCAATCAGTCCTACTCAATTATCAACAGGGCCATGGCAAGAATTAGGTATTGATATTCTTGGACCGTTAGCATCTGGGCAGTATGTGTTAGTTGTTGTTGGTTATTACAGCTGAAACTACGAGATTGAAGTTTCCAAGGATATTACAAGTGAGAAAATCATTGACACGCCAGAAGGAATGTTTTGTCGACATGGAACTTCCATTACAAATAACTTATGGTAATGGAACCCAATTCAAATCAAATTTATTCAAGGGTCACTTGAGAGATAACTGTATCAAGCACCGAGCAGTTACACCGTTATATTCATCAGCGAACGGGGCGGTACAACGACAAAACAGATTGTTGATGAAAAGAATTCGGTAAGCACAAGCCGAGTCTAATAATTGAAAGACCGAATCCGAAAATATCTATTTGCATACAGAACGACTCCTCATACTACGACAGGAGTACCGCCTTCCGAGTTGATGTTCCGTCGTAAGCTGAGGACAAACCTATTCAGAAAGTTATGGTAATTCTTTAGTAATTATCTGCAGGCAACAAAATGAGTAAATGAAATAACAGATAAAATGTTTAACAATTTGATACATATTAAACTATGTTGACACATTTGATATATACACAATTTTTAAATACAATTTCTTATCTTGAAACTTATTTTCATGCGCATACATACATGTGATGTCTAAAACATCATAAAATCAGTAGATGTTTTATTAAATTTCAAACATAATAATTGTAAGTTATTACAATTTAATGATTGTAAATGACAATAAAACGGAAAAGGTTTATGCGTTAGTGATTGAAAATGAAGATTTTTCAGGTTTTACCAATGTGCATAGAACCTTATCACACCTCTTAACCTCATTAGCATAAATCGGAAGAATTCGGAGATAAACTTAGTAAAATATGAACAAAATCAGTAAACATCCGGACAGCTTTCCTCGCGAGAATTCGGCGAGACCAACATGGTACAGGTGAAAATCGAGAGAGAAAAGAGGTCAAACTTTATGTTATCTCGAATTATAAGATTTGTAAATTGCAAAAAGTTGGAAAACAAACGTTTCTTTACCTGAAAAGTTAAAGTTGGTTTGCAGTTTCTTATTCTGTCAAGTGCTATTGCACTTTAAAGTGTCAAAACAGCAACTCCTGATTTTGTAAACATGTTTCCACGTGGAAGGGAGTAGTTGTTATGGTTAAGATTAACCCACATACATTGATTTATTGAACAAAAACACTCGTAAGTAGAATTTCATTTATTTTTTCAATTACCTCTAGCAAAAATGGTTAAATATTTTAGGGCATTGCATATGTTTGTCAAATGTTGTTCATAGCATGTCTTAAATTGAAGAAAAAATGCAGGTGTGCTATAGTTACCCTGGCCTGGCAGAATCTATAAAGAACAGGAGAGGTGAAGCACGTTACATTTATTTGGCAGGTTTCAGTAGTTATACAGTCTAACATACAACATATGTATTATTGCATATACATACACTCATTTAGTCTAGGGGATTTACAATAACTAATTTCCTATGACATCAAAATATTACTGACTAGAATAAAACATGTGACAAGCAACTTTCGTTTGATAATTTATCAATAAAATATTTAATTATAGCGAGCGCAGCGAGCGTCGCGAAGCGACGCTCGCGAAGCGAGCTCAATAGACTAACGTGTATGAACAGAGGAAATTCGGATTGAAATCTGTACATACGTCAGCTAAATTTCTCTGTGAAACCTTCCCAGAATTCCTGCACTACCCAATGACCTTTGCGCGAATAAATCAAAAATAGTAAAAAAATTAAAGGAACATTGTTTCTTACCGAAATCTTAACGAAATGATTTTGCCTTACCTTATTCAAAAAAATACCCCCCATGTCACAACACCGGCTTTCACCTTGCCATTCGGAAATGATACAAATGACGTCACCGGAAACTTACGAATTTTGACGAAGTTATGTCGGTTACTTCCGTGAAACTCGGCTAAAACATAGCAAAAACTTACATGAAAATAACGCTATAATGCAATATCTTTTCCATAAAACTGGAGTTTGCGTTCTAAGTCAACAGAACTTTTTATCTCATTCTGACGTCAGTTCTTCACTTCAACGGTTCGGGTATTTCCGATTTTGTCGGAAACTTCCGAGAATTTTCGAATCTTGATCCCGATGCTTGGAAAATGATTTCGTTTTGTTGTTTTGTTTTATTCTTTTTGCTTTTTTTTCTTGAATAATAGACAGTACATGTGTAGGTTTATGATAGTACGAGTAAATAAACTGCGCTCGCCCCAACGGTCACACCGTAAAACATATTAGCGAGCGCAGCGAGCGTCGCGAAGCGACGCTCGCGAAGCGAGCTCAATAGACTAACGTGTATGAACAGAGGAAATTCGGATTAAAATCTGTACATACGTCAGCCAAATTTCTCTGTGAAACCTTCCCAGAATTCCTGCACCACCCAATGTCCTTTGCGCTAATAAATCAAAAAAAGTAAAAAAATTAAAGGAACATTGTTTCTTACCGAAATCTTAACGAAATGATTTTGCTTTACCTTATTCAAAAAAATACCCCCATGCCACAACACCGGCCTTCACCTTGCCCTTCGGAAAAGATACAAATGACGTCACCGGAAACTTACGAATTTTGACGAAGTTATGTCGGTTGCTTCCGTGAAACTCGGCTAAAACATAGCTACAACTAACATGAAAAGAACGATTTAAAGCAATCTCTTTTTCCATAAAACTATAGAGTTTGCGTTCTAAGTCAACAGAACTTTTTATCTCATTCTGACGTCAGATTTTCGTCACTTCAACGGTTCGGGTATTTCCGATTTTGTCGGAAACTTCCGAGAATTTTCGAATCTTGATCCCGATGCCAGGGAAATAATTTGACTGCCGTCATGAGAAAAGGGCCCTTATCTTTTGACGTCACAATGCTCAGAAAACGACGTCAAAGTCGCGGTATTGTAAACACGGAAGTTATTTTGTTGACTGCATTTTGTGAACAAGAAATAAAATTGAATTTCAAAGTGTATCAAAAATTTGCAATTTGATGCGGACATTTTTAATAGGTATATGATTTTATTTACTATTTAGTACGTAAATTTATTCATAATTTTGTTAAAGTATTTAACTTGTTGATTTATATACGGGGCATTGGACATACATGTATGCACATTACTGTGGAACACAGGAACAGCGATTAAAACTATGTCTATGCATGACTAAATTAAAGCTGCTGCATATTCCATATACATGTACATTTTTTCAGAGAGAGAGAAAAAAAAAGAAAAAAGAGCGAGTGAGAGATCTTTGCACATAGAGTAATTACCGTTCTTATAAGCGCTACTTTTATATCATAATTTAAAATGTATTTAGCCATTTTAATTTTATTCCATAATTAATCTTACTGATGTACCCCGATAGCCAGTCTTCGCTGAACTGTCGATTTTAAAGTGTGTAAAAAAAAGGGAGGGGGTAAGTAGACAAGCCGAAAAAATCTCCGAATTAAAAGACCGGTTAAAGTTCAAGGTAAAAACAAAGTTCCGCTTTGATTGAATAAAAATACTGGGAAATCTTCTACATCAACAATATTTTTTTTTTATATAAATTAACAGTAAGAGAACATGCTAAGGGAAAAAAGGGGGAAAATACGGAGGATGGGGATGCACGAAAAATTTTGCTAAAAAAAAATTGTTTCAAAAACACATTTAAAATGATCAAATAAATACATTCAAAGGAATTGTATGATAAAAATTACTATTGTTTTCTAAAAAATTTCCGATGAAATGATTGAATGAAATCCTACTCGAACCTGTATTGCAATATGTTAAGAAATTAAATACAGCTAGTGTAGACTTTTCCCAAAAGCATTATACCGTATGTTGGTGGAATTAACAATATTGCATCGACAGTGATATTATGAATGAGGATATTTATAAACCAAAAGAAAAAAACTATATAGATTACAGTAAGCGAAAAGACGTACGAATTTCTGGCAATGTCAGATATACGGGTACATGTATTAAGAATACATTACTATAGATAGAGCAAAAAGTAAAAGTGACAAGTGGTTTGTTAAAATCGAGATAAGACTTTACTAGTATATCATAATCCTAAATGTAACATGACTCTACGGAAAGGAATTAATAAACAAACACAAATATTTCTACTTTTAAAGAAAGTATTGGCCATTACAGTCCTCGCAAGTAGCAACGGGGGGGGCTTCATTGAAAGTCCCCCCCCCACACACACAGATACACACTTTTTGTTGCGGCATAGTCAAATTCGTGCACTACAAAAGAATTAAGCAGTGTGTTGTGTTTGTTAAAAAAAATTGATACTAAAAGAAGATTGAACCTAACACCCCCCCCCCCCCAACGGCGAAATTGGATTCGAGTTTCCACAACCCCCCTCTCCCTTTTTTTGGTTGAGTAGTTTTTTTAAAGATAATTTTTTTTTCTGGCTGACCCCCCCCCCTTTTTTTTCAAATGAGTGTGTGGGGACAGGAGAAGATACTAGTCAAATGTGTAGGTTTTATAATATTTTGGTTATGTTTTGATGTAATAACTAGGAAAACAATGGTTTGCATAAATATTTTAAGCGAATGAGAGTCAAATTAGAGCGGTATATTATTACTTAATTAAAAGCATCGCCTCATACAAAAAGCATGAACGTGTGCTGGACGTAATATTTCATTAGTGTATCACCGTGTGAAATGCACCCCAAAGACATAACACCTTCTCCCCTGCCATGCCGCGTTAAGTGATTTTAATCGGAACATTAATATAAGTGACATTGAGTTTATTTAATTAATCCGATAATTGATATCTATTTGTATTCACTCTTTCATTAATTCTATTGTTAAAATATTACTTTGTATCTTTATAGTCATTGTCATGTTAGAATATTGGCAGTTGGAGAGCGACAGCCAAGCCGCTCGGACCACCGACTCCCGACCTTGTAGATTTTGTTAAGTTTTAGGAGTTTTAGTAAATTTGTAAAACGATACCGACTTAAGCAATTTCTCTTGGTTAAAAGTGGATGAGACAATCGCATCGAAATGAGAAAAAACCTATAAGGTGTCAAGTTAATTAGCCATTGTTACGAAGGAAAAAACGAAAAAACGAATAGATGACCTTTTATGGACGCGTGGAAGATTTTGTTTTGATTGTCAAGGAATATTTGGTGGTTGAAAGTGCTCACAACTGGAAAAAAATATAGCCCCCCCCCCCCCCCCGCACACACACCTAATATGGGCCTGTCGTTCTTGCGTAAAAATATACTAGTATTTATTCAGTTTCAGTTTCAAATAGATTTCGTCAAAATTTTAATGGAACTGTAATTTTGCACAGAAAAGTCTAGCTGCAGATCTGTAGCGTTATGGTTTTACATATTTGTCTTTGACCATGGACAAATAAGTAAAACCTTAACGCTGCAGATCTGCAGCTAAGAAAAGTCAAGCATGGCGTTTAGTGAACAGTGTAAGAAAGAGAAAAGAACACCATAAATTCACCATCTCGTTTGAATACCCCAGCATATCATACAATATACATGAATCTTTTTTTTTTTAGATCGTAGTAGTGGCCCTTGGAAAAAATATACAAATGTGTTCAAGTAAAACAGGGTACAGGTGCCACAAAATTAAAAAAAAAATGTTATGCTGCAGAAATATTTGTAACCGATTTTAATTATGGTATTCTTTTAAAAAAGTAAGAAGTTAAAAGACGGTTTCAATTTGAGGTATAAATTCAAAGAAAGTTTCAACTTAAGGTACGGTAAATTCATAAGAGAATCCTTTACAAGTACATTGTACATGTTTTTCCCTATTTGCGATGTTTCTACTCCATAACTAAGACAGGCGAAAAAATGAATTGTTTAAACAATGGAACCGTAGAGCTTTAAAAATTTTAAATAAAATATAAAAAAAAGTAAAAGTTTTAAAATCCGCTTGCATGGAAGTAGCGAACGTATAGTATATATTAATTCATGAATTTTTATAAACGGAACAAACGTTTCTAAATACAAGTTTACATATGTTGGCGTATCTGAATTTATTTTCCAATTGAATTTTTCGATGATACAGAAAATACATGGTGTTTTTCATCCTATCGTAACAATTATAGGGAACAAAGTTACGAGCGTGTGTGTGTTGGTGAGTGAATGCTGACTCATATGATTTTTTTTAAGATCGGGATCGATGTGCTTTTTGCGAGAGGGTGCCCCGTTTTGCGTGCGGTGCCATTCTGCATGGGATTCTCTCTCTGTATATATTTCCTTTAATCTTTAAGTGTCCGAGTGCTTTATATATTTCATAAATCGAATTAGATTATTTTATATAAAAAAAACTTTGTATGAATTTAAACAAATATTATTTCCCTATTGATTAAGTTACATGTATAAACTACTAGTATTCCTGGATTCTGTTTAGACCCCCCTCCCTTTTACGAAATAACTAGATCTGCTCTAAACTAGAATAAAAATGATAATAATAATACACGAAATTCCTTAGGAATAGTTACATACTAGTCGCTTGGAAGAAAAAAAAACTTTCTCGAGTTTTAAATTCTCAAAACGATTGAGGTTATTAAAATAACGTAATTTTAAGAATTTCTGAAAAATGAATTAGACGCAGGCGACGTCATCAGGGGCGGATACAGGATTTGTGGTTAGGGGGGGGCGTGGATAATTTTGTTGAGGCAAGGGGTCTGGGGGCCGCCTTAAGGCCCCCAGTGGGTCCAGGGCGAAGCCCTCGTGGGGGCCCAGGGGGCGAAGCCCCCAGAAGCTCCTGGGTTTTCGTGTATTTTAGAGTAAAACCAGGCACTATAATAGTGCACATTTTTCATTTTTTTTTAAAGTGGCATATAGGTTCGGATGTTTGAAGGATAATATTGTATTGAATGTTTCTCAGTTCTCATTGTATTGTAACACATGCCACCATAATAAACGATTTACCTACTTAGTACTTACTAATAGTGGTATTGGTTAGTGATGTACCAAAGTACGCCGTGTTTAATACTAGTTATACAAAAAACTTTGAATGGGGGGACCAGGGGGCGCAGCCCCCGGAAGCTCCTTGATTTTTGTGTATTTTAAGAGTAAAACCAGGCAGAATAACAGTGGTTTGGTTGGTTTTGTACCAAAATGTGGCATTATAAATATTAGTCACATCATACTTTGAAAATTTTAGGGGGGGGGCGTGCGCCCCCCACGCCCCCCCCCTTAAATCCGCCAGTGGTCATTACGTTTTATGTGAGTAGCGTCAAAGTTGTTTTTGGAGCGCCTCACTAAAATGCTCATAAAATACTGAAAAAGTGATATATTTTCAAAATTTATGTATATTTGCATTCAGAAAGAGTCCGGCTATCAAAATTCACCAAAAAGTCATTTTATGAAAATTTGACCTTAAGGGCCCTTTTCTCGTGACGGCAGTCATTTCTTTTTTGTTGTTTTGTTTTCAATCTCTCACCTCTGTACAGTCGTCTAAGAAGTAGCGCGGGTTGTCAAATAATTATTTGTCGATAAAAATTGTTAGACATTGATTGTTTTGTATGATTTCTCAGTGATGTTACGTGTTTTAAGCTCTCTGGTAGTAAATATTTCCTGACTTTGTCTCCTTGGTTCCAAATGAAAATATGTGTAAAAATTCAGAACAAATAGTGCCGTATATATTGAAGCTATTTTAATATATCGTCTCGTATCCTATTTTCGACCGTATTAGTATTTTCGATCTATTTTTCTCAATCTATTTCCCGTGCAGATTCCGCGCGGTAAAACATTATTTTCGGTTGCTACACTTGGAAAAATACCTTTCAAGCACAACTGTAGTAATAATACCCAAAATAACTAATTCAACGGAATTCCTTCCGTGGTTTTTGTCCGATGTCAGAAATTATAGTCTTTTTACTAATGCACATTTCATCTGTTGATTAATCAAAGCCGTAATCAGTTAATTACGACGATTTTTTTTATGACATTTTCCCGAAAGAAAATTAAGATCTCTGTCAAAAAGACGCATGAATATTGAAATGAATGGGTGGATCAAACGAATTTTTCCCCCTTAGAAATGGGCACTTTCTTACACTTTCTTACAGATTTTTACTGAAAAATGCAACGTAATTTCATTTATTTCTTTTGGAAATGCACAGCTCCTGACAAATTGGTTCAACCAACGAATAAATGTATTTGCAACTGAAATATCGAACTTGTTCAGTGTTTTTCTGGAAAGACAGACAGTCGTATTTTTATTGTTTGGAATATCCAACAGATATTTAAAGCCATGACTGTTTGGTCATTGATACTATATTTAGGTCGAAAACACAAGACGCTAATATTTCTGTAGGTAAAAATGCACCCTCATGCACCATAGTATGACATATAAATAAAATAAACACAAAACTGCAATTTGGGTCGTATAATTTTATTCATAGACACATATGCTAACATTTTACATGTTTTAAGCGCTGATACTAAAACAAGTCCCACGGAGAAAATAAGTCCCACATGAGTCCTACGTGAGTCCCACAGCAAAACAGCCAATAAATACAAACAATAAAGGGTTATTTTGAAAGAATATTTTATTTATATGACCATATATCAAAAAAAGTTTTGACAAAATGTTTTAAGTGTGTTAAAGAGACGATTGTAAATTTCAGACCACAGTCAAGAACGATAACTCTGTTCAAATGTAAACAATGGCCAAGAACTATACTGAAAATGTTTAATTACTGCTGAAAGCTACATGTAACTTTTTTCTGAAAAAAAATATTTGTAAAAAAGATTTTTAATAAGGAAGTTAATTTAATATGGTGTTATTTCTGAATTAAATTTGTTCATCTGTTTTACTTGAATTTTTAAGTTTCGTTTGAAAATATTCTTCCAATTACATTTTATACAACTAAAAGTACGTTTTATTTCATTATAATGATTTTATATAATTACTTTGTTTCTTACAAACTAAAATAGTTTTACTGTTGTTTTATGTTATTTAACAACAACTTGGTAAGTTTTTCTGACACCCAATGTTTATTGTGTATATACACAGATAGATAGAATGTTCTATCGTTAAAATGATATTGTCCTACGGACCCGGTTTAACGATAGAATTCGTTCCGTGTATTCGTAATGTAGCAGAAAGAAACACGGGCGATAGTGCATTTACTAGGAACAATCTAGAGAGTTCCGAATGTAAACATTTGAATGGAGAGAAAACGTTGAGAAAATTAATTGGATTTACGTATTTATATGGATTATTTTTTGGGATAAAAGACATAAGCAATCTCAACAAGGTTTGTTTTGATTATTTTGGTAGTTATTCCCAGTGCAACTCATTTTATATTCTTCAAAATCGTTTCGGAGCGGATCCACTCCGATTCGCTACATTACAAGTATATGGGACGTATTCTAACTGTGGTGAGGGCCTGTACCGAGACACAGTTAGATTATTCTAACTAATACACAGACACCGTGGAGGTACGTCCCTGGTATACCTGTATACAACACCTGGGGGGTGTTATTCACACCTTTCAGTCTCCCTGTTGTTTGTATACCTATTACAATAACTTTTGAACAAGGCTGGGGCTAGGTTACAGCATTTTGATTTCAAATAAAATATTTAATTAAATGTAGAAATAGAATTATTGAAATTTCAGCTACTATTATGTATGACTAATAAGGTGATTAATCAAAAATTTTCCTATTTGATTTTATAAATAAAAACATTCTTTGAAAATTAAATTATAAGAATTATGATTTAGAATAGACTTAGATAGCATAAACTGTATTGTAAATTCTTGACTTGTATGTATCTTTAATGGATGAAAACACAGCTATCTCAACTCAGTCAACTGGAATTTTGATTTTTGCAGTTTGATTCCTCATTTCACTTATTTGTTGTTACAAAAGTGATAAACTAGTATTTTAAGAGCTTAATGATATTTTAATTTATTTAAATTACATTAAACTTTTATAATACTCCGCATTTTATAAAATACAGAGTATTATAAAAGTTTAATTTAATTTAAATAAATAAAAATATTATTAAAATACTAGTTTATCACTTTTGTCCGATATATATCACTTCCAATTCCATCCAATTGTTATGAATGAGTAAAGTAGTTCACTTTTTATATCTTTAAAACAATACTTTTAGCTTTGTAGGTCTATAGAATTTTCTAGGACTGTATAGTCATAATGCACATATCAATTAGAAGTCTCTTTCTCATATGCTTGATAAATACAAGACTATACAAGACTATAGCATTGAAAAAATTCATTGAATTTCCCAAGTTTTGATATTTGTAAAATTATTAAATTTATGTAAAAAAAAATGGATTGAAAATGGATTGAAAATGTCTGTTTTAGGTAGTAATTTTTTTAGTCATTAGAATTGCTACAGAAGGCATATAAACCAAGGAACATTGTGAACGTTTCATAAAAAGTTTTACCAATGTGCATAGAACCTTATCACACCTCTTAACCTCATTAGCATAAATCGTAAGAATTCGGAGATAAACTTAGTAAAATATGAACAAAATCAGTAAACGTCCGGACAGCTTTCCTCGCGAGAATTCGGCGAGACCAACATGGTACAGGTGAAAATCGAGAGAGAAAAGAGGTCAAACTTTATGTTATCTCGAATTATAAGATTTGTAAATTGCAAAAAGTTGGAAAACAAACGTTTCTTTACCTGAAAAGTGAAAGTTGGTTTGCAGTTTCTTATTCTGTCAAGTGCTAATGCACTTTAAAGTGTCAAAACAGCAACTCCTGATTTTGTAAACATGTTTCCACGTGGAAGGGAGTAGTTGTTATGGTTAAGATTAACCCACATAC
Source organism: Saccostrea cuccullata (assembly GCF_032062105.1). Lineage (NCBI taxonomy): Eukaryota > Metazoa > Mollusca > Bivalvia > Ostreida > Ostreidae > Saccostrea > Saccostrea cuccullata. The sequence continues at coordinate 35,247 of NW_026923819.1, read as the reverse complement.
ATTGATTTATTGAACAAAAACACTCGTAAGTAGAATTTCATTTATTTTTTCAATTACCTCTAGCAAAAAATGGTTAAATATTTTAGGGCATTGCATATGTTTGTCAAATGTTGTTCATAGCATGTCTTAAATTGAAGAAAAAATGCAGGTGTGCTATTGTTACCCTGGCCTGGCAGAATCTATAAAGAACAGGAGAGGTGAAGCACGTTACATTTATTTGGCAGGTTTCAGTAGTTATACAGTCTAACATACAACATATGCATTATTGCATATACATACACTCATTTAGTCTAGAGGATTTACAATAACTAATTTCCTATGACATCAAAATATTACTGACTAGAATAAAACATGTGACAAGCAACTTTCGTTTGATAATTTATCAATAAAATATTTAATTATAGCGAGCGCAGCGAGCGTCGCGAAGCGACGCTCGCGAAGCGAGCTCAATAGACTAACGTGTATGAACAGAGGAAATTCGGATTGAAATCTGTACATACGTCAGCTAAATTTCTCTGTGAAACCTTCCCAGAATTCCCGCACTACCCAATGACCTTTGCGCGAATAAATCAAAAATAGTAAAAAAATTAAAGGAACATTGTTTCTTACCGAAATCTTAACGAAATGATTTTGCCTTACCTTATTCAAAAAAATACCCCCATGACACAACACCGGCCTTCACCTTGCCCTTCGGAAAAGATACAAATGACGTCACCGGAAACTTACGAATTTTGACGAAGTTATGTCGGTTGCTTCCGTGAAACTCGGCTAAAACATAGCAAAAACTTACATGAAAATAACGCTATAATGCAATATCTTTTCCATAAAACTGGAGTTTGCGTTCTAAGTCAACAGAACTTTTTATCTCATTCTGACGTCAGTTCTTCACTTCAACGGTTCGGGTATTTCCGATTTTGTCGGAAACTTCCGAGAATTTTCGAATCTTGATCCCGATGCTTGGAAAATGATTTCGTTTTGTTGTTTTGTTTTATTCTTTTCGCTTTTTTTCTTGAATAATAGACAGTACATGTGTAGGTTTATGATAGTACGAGTAAATAAACTGCGCTCGCCCCAACGGTCACACCGTAAAACATATTAGCGAGCGCAGCGAGCGTCGCGAAGCGACGCTCGCGAAGCGAGCTCAATAGACTAACGTGTATGAACAGAGGAAATTCGGATTGAAATCTGTACATACGTCAGCCAAATTTCTCTGTGAAACCTTCCCAGAATTCCTGCACCACCCAATGTCCTTTGCGCGAATAAATCAAAAAAAGTAAAAAAATTAAAGGAACATTGTTTCTTACCGAAATCTTAACGAAATGATTTTGCCTTACCTTATTCAAAAAAATACCCCCATGCCACAACACCGGCCTTCACCAATTGCCCTTCGGAAATGATACAAATGATGTCACCGGAAACTTACGAATTTTGACAAAGTTATGTCGGTTGCTTCCGTGAAACTCGGCTAAAACATAGCTACAACTAACATGAAAAGAACGATTTAAAGCAATCTCTTTTTCCATAAAACTATAGAGTTTGCGTTCTAAGTCAACAGAACTTTTTATCTCATTCTGACGTCAGATTTTCGTCACTTCAACGGTTCGGGTATTTCCGATTTTGTCGGAAACTTCCGAGAATTTTCGAATCTTGATCCCGATGCCAGGGAAATGATTTGACTGCCGTCATGAGAAAAGGGCCCTTATCTTTTGACGTCACAATGCTCAGAAAACGACGTCAAAGTCGCGGTATTGTAAACACGGAAGTTATTTTGTTGACTGCATTTTGTGAACAAGAAATAAAATTGAATTTCAAAGTGTATCAAAAATTTGCAATTTGATGCGGACATTTTTAATAGGTATATGATTTTATTTACTATTTAGTACGTAAATTTATTCATAATTTTGTTAAAGTATTTAACTTGTTGATTTATATACGGGGCATTGGACATACATGTATGCACATTACTGTGGAACACAGGAACAGCGATTAAAACTATGTCTATGCATGACTAAATTAAAGCTGCTGCATATTCCATATACATGTACATTTTTTCAGAGAGAGAGAAAAAAAAAGAAAAAAAGAGCGAGTGAGAGATCTTTGCACATAGAGTAATTACCGTTCTTATAAGCGCTACTTTTATATCATAATTTAAAATGTATTTAGCCATTTTAATTTTATTCCATAATTAATCTTACTGATGTACCCCGATAGCCAGTCTTCGCTGAACTGTCGATTTTAAAGTGTGTAAAAAAAAGGGAGGGGGTAAGTAGACAAGCCGAAAAAATCTCCGAATTAAAAGACCGGTTAAAGTTCAAGGTAAAAACAAAGTTCCGCTTTGATTGAATAAAAATACTGGGAAATCTTCTACATCAACAATATTTTTTTTATATAAATTAACAGTAAGAGAACATGCTAAGGGAAAAAAGGGGGAAAATACGGAGGATGGGGATGCCACGAAAAATTTTGCTAAAAAAAAAATTGTTTCAAAAACACATTTAAAATGATCAAATAAATACATTCAAAGGAATTGTATGATAAAAATTACTATTGTTTTCTAAAAAATTTCCGATGAAATGATTGAATGAAATCCTACTCGAACCTGTATTGCAATATGTTAAGAAATTAAATACAGCTAGTGTAGACTTTTCCCAAAAGCATAATACCGTATGTTGGTGGAATTAACAATATTGCATCGACAGTGGTATTATGAATGAGGATATTTATAAACCAAAAGAAAATCAAAGGCCTGACGGCCTGAGAGGCGCATCGCATTGAAGGTATAAAACTTTTTTTTTCTTAGAGAAATTCAACATCAATGTTAAGGGAATGAAAGAATCCAGGAATAAGAATTTTAAAAATAACTAACGTTTCTTCGAGGTTAAAAAAAATTGAGCCATGGCTCTGAGTTTTAGCCAGTCGATCATGTGTAGGAGAGGAAAAACTTTTTTTTTTTTTAAAAAAAGATAGTCTGATATATTGATATTCAAATTAAATCATAATTGATTTTAATTGTATTTTAATTCTTTTTTTATTTTTATTCTTTTACTATTAGGAAGATGAAATAATGAATGTCAATATAGAAATTACTAGTAATGATTATTGAAAAAATTGATATAATTTCATATCTGAATTATTTCATTTTCTTTCATTATGTGCATAGAGTTGGGTATTGCGAAGGAAATCCATATTGCGATATATTGCAATATTTTACTTTGAATATTGCAATATATTGCAATATATTGTAGAATAATTATCATTAATAAATTTGAGCAGAATGTTTGAAATGCTGTCAAGTTCAAAGACTATTTGAATTTATCTTTAAGTTTAAAAGCGGGAGGAGGGATAAAACATTGATTGCACACCAAATTAACACTTTACTTTCATCAAATTCCAGGTAAAATAGTAAAACAAGATGAACTCTCTTGGAAAATTTTCACATTGAAATAAAATTTTTTTACAGATTATGTAATCTTTTTTCATTGAATTCTTTTTTTTTTGGGGGGGGGGGGTAATGAAGTAGCATAAAATGTTATTAAAGATTAAAAGAATGTACATATTAAGCCTATATGAAAAAAAATTTATTGTGGTTACAAAATAAAATTTAAAAAACCAGAAAGAAATTGTGACCTGTTTTCGTGCGTTTTGGTAATTTAGTCTAACCCGACCTAATTTCACATCAAGACGTACAATCAGGAAATGGCCTGTTTTTTTATTATATACGTGCTCCTGCTATAGCATAAGGTGTTTAAAATGGCATGAAAGTTATTAAAAATAATTAAAACAACACTGCTACAAGTGAAAAATGGATGACCATTTACTTGTAATATGTACATGAATTAATAGGGGTAACACGAATCACCGGAATGCCCCGTAATCACCGAAATGCCCTTACAAATCACCGAAATGCCCAACAAAATCACCGAAATGCCCATACATATGTTTTTACATGATGCTTTTCATAAAAATTAATTCTTATTTTTTTCATTTAAGCATAACTGACCGTAAAATTAATTATTTTCAGGTTTTGTGCTCGAAGCGTATCGTACTTCAAAGGGCGATAACTCGTATTTGATGATAATCTTCTAGATATGAAGTCCAACAAAAATTATAATGATATTTCTCAGAAAAATGATGACAACTGATTGTGACCCGTCACCGTTATTTGTTCATGACCTTTAATTAATAATTTAATGTTAAAATATGGTTAGTATAGGTTCCTAGTGTTAATTTTTATATTCAAGTCCACCTGCTATTATTATAGTTACTTATATCATACGTACACTGTTTGTCAATTATTTTTTTAACCAGTTGAAGTCTTGTTTATTTTTTTATTAAATGTTTGTGTCCTTGTCTTTTATTTTTCTTCATTTTAATTGGCTTTTTGTGAACCAGGTTGGACCATTTATACGCCTGTCGCCGCCTGTCTGGGGAAATAGGTCTGGCGGTAAAATCTAAATACCTGTCGTTATTTATCGAGTAAATTTATCTTTTATTAAATATATCTACTTTTAAGGACTATAAAGTTAATGTTTTACCAAACAAAATGAAAGAGAGAGAGAGAGAGAGAGAGAGAGAGAGAGAGAGAGAGAGAGAGAGAGATACCGGTAGACCAACTCCTGTAATAATTTACGATCGATATGAAAGATTTTCAAAAGACAAATGCAATCACAAAAGGAAAAAAAAACTTTGTTCTTTGTTAAGCCTTGAAAATGTTCTTAGTAATTGTTTTAAATGATTGTTTATTCTAATTTGTAACTTCCAATTGATTCTAGATTACATTGTCAGTCAGGTCAATTACGGAACGTTTCTCTTGTCTATTGGCAAATATTTCGGAAGTAGCAAGTGCTTGATAAATCATGTAATGTGTGTATTCAACAACTTAAAAAAAAATTATTAATAAGGTAAATTGTCAACTTTTACTCTTTCATTTTTAATTGAATCAGATGTAGTAAACTGTTCACTAGCAAAAGATACCCTTTCCCGTGTTTGTATAGCGCACGTGCGTAACTTCGGTCACTGATTGTCATGTACCTGATTATGTAATATGACATAAGAATACTACACACCTGTCACTAGATCAATTATTTAATCAGTGTAGGTGTATACACAGTAAACATATTATTTCAGATGTCCAATTGTTTCAAACCAATTGAACATTTAACACAATAAAATCAAATTAATTTTGTCTTTATTCTTTTTATCATAAATAGTAAAATATGAAACTTTCAAAAAAGTTTGTTATCTTTTATACACAAAAATGAAATAAATTTATAATTTTTATTGATTTTATTAAATTTCTTTAAATATTGCAGTTCTTTTCTGTGCTGAAATGAAAAAGTGTATAATGAATTATTTTCCTCAGAAATAGTGTGAACATTTGTTTATATACTAAACGTAAAATCTTTCTATTTTTATTATACATGTAACTTAATATATATACATTGTTCGTATACATGTAAGATTTTCCAGTAAAATTACACATGAGTCCTCCTGTTTTAGAAATCAAGAAAATACGTCAATAATATTACAAACAAAAATTTTACATGAAAGAATAACTTATTGTTAGGAATATTTATATAAATGAAAAATGGGAAAAATTAAAAATAAAACTATATTGGCACGTGTCTTTAATCAGTGAGAGTTATCTTTCTTTGGTACATGCACATATCTTCAACTAAAAATACTTACGCTAAAATTATGAAATTTTTATTTGGTATCTAGGCTTTAGAACACTTAATTTTATCAATATTTAATATTTTTTTGTTTATTCTTAACAATATAAGGGGCTTTTCGGTGGCATTTCGGTGATTTCTCGGGGCATTTCGGTGATTACAGGGCATTCCGGTGATTCGTAGTACCGAATTAATAGGCCTATTGAACTTGACATTTCACCGCGATGTCGATCGTGTAGATTCAATGTTAGATTTTGAGAACCGCAATGCATATGATATACACCCTGTAAAAATGTTTTATATATTTTCTTCCTTAGTAATTTTATTTTAAAGTCTTATTAATTAGTAATTTTATTTCAAAGTAAGATATTCAAAACTGCAACAGTGAATTAAACAGTTAAAAGCTTCCACCCCCTCTCTCTCTCTCTCTTTCTCTCTCCCGAACGAAACTGACGAAGAATTCTTTCAACGAGACAGAAAAAGACTTAGAAGTTTCCAGTTTTATTTTAACAGTTTCCACAATAAAGGAGGTTTTTATATATTTTTATAAATATCGTAAAATACCGGTATCTGATTTTCATATCGCGATATATTATCGTGGTGGATAATACCGCAATATACCGATATACCGGTAATATTGCACACCCCTATATGTGCACTTTTATAAATATCAGTACTTTGTTTTTAACTTTTTCCCAATATAAATGGCACAATATAACAAATGTTATATACATGAAATCTTCATGTAAATTATACGGGACTAAAATAAACAATCGGGCGTGGTATACGGTTTATTATGAACCCGATACAAAACCGAGTAATTTATCGTACGAGCTGTTGTTATGCAAATAGATTTTACTCCGCGTAGGGCACGTTTGTTGTTGTTTTCTCTCTTTGTTTTAATTGTTTATTTTCTCATTTTTTGTAACCTCTGTTGATTCAAAGTAAAAACATGTATGTGTGAGATTTTATGTTATTAGCTGTTTAAAATTAACAATGGATATCGCCAACTTGTCAATGTACATTAGCACTATTTTTAATAACGTGTTAAGAATCAATATTGTTGAGTCCTTTGCCGCCGCAGTTTAGATAAGAAAGAATTGCCAGGTGATCGCAATGAGGCTGCATCGAAAACGATGCGCCTCAAAAACTATATAGATTACAGTAAGCGAAAGGACGTACGAATTTCTGGCAATGTCAGATATACGGGTACATGTATTAAGAATACATTACTATAGATAGAGCAAAAAGTAAAAGTGACAAGTGGTTTGTTAAAATCGAGATAAGACTTTACTAGTATATCATAATCCTAAATGTAACATGACTCTACGGAAAGGAATTAATAAACAAACACAAATATTTCTACTTTTAAAGAAAGTATTGGCCATTACAGTCCTCGCAAGTAGCAACGGGGGGGGCTTCATTGAAAGTCCCCCCCCACACACACACACACAGATACACACTTTTTGTTGCGGCATAGTCAAATTCGTGCACTACAAAAGAATTAAGCAGTGTGTTGTGTTTGTTAAAAAAAATTGATACTAAAAGAAGATTGAACCTAACACCCCCCCCCCCCCAATGGCGAAATTGGATTCGAGTTTCCACAACCCCCCTCTCCCTTTGTTTGGTTCAGTATTTTTTTTTAAGATAATTTTTTTTTCTGGCTGACCCCCCCCCCTTTTTTCCAAATGAGTGTGTGGGGACAGGAGAAGATACTAGTCAAATGTGTAGGTTTTATAATATTTTGGTTATGTTTTGATGTAATAACTAGGAAAACAATGGTTTGCATAAATATTTTAAGCGAATGAGAGTCAAATTAGAGCGGTATATTATTACTTAATTAAAAGCATCGCCTCATACAAAAAGCATGAACGTATGCTGGACGTAATATTTCATTAGTGTATCACCGTGTGAAATGCACCCCAAAGACATAACACCTTCTCCCCTGCCATGCCGCGTTAAGTGATTTTAATCGGAACATTAATATAAGTGACATTGTGTTTATTTAATTAATCCGATAATTGATATCTATTTGTATTCACTCTTTCATTAATTCTATTGTTAAAATATTACTTTGTATCTTTATAGTCATTGTCATGTTAGAATATTGGCAGTTGGAGAGCGACAGCCAAACCGCTCGGACCACCGACTCCCGACCTTGTAGATTTTTTTAGGAGTTTTAGTAAATTTGTAAAACGATACCGACTTAAGCAATTTCTCTTGGTTAAAAGTGGATGAGACAATCGCATCGAAATGAGAAAAAACCTATAAGGTGTCAAGTTAATTAGCCATTGTTACGAAGGAAAAAACGAAAAAAACGAATAGATGACCTTTTATGGACGCGTGGAAGATTTTGTTTTGATTGTCAAGGAATATTTGGTGGTTGAAAGTGCTCACAACTGGAAAAAAATATAGCCCCCCCCCCCCCACACACACCTAATATGGGCCTGTCGTTCTTGCGTAAAAATATACTAGTATTTATTCAGTTTCAGTTTCAAATAGATTTCGTCAAAATTTTAATGGAACTGTAATTTCGCACAGAAAAGTCTAGCTGCAGATCTGTAGCGTTATGGTTTTACATATTTGTCTTTGCAGCTAAGAAAAGTCAAGCACGGCAAGCACGGCGTTTAGTGAACAGTGTAAGAAAGAGAAAAGAACAGCATAAATTCAGCATCTCGTTTGAATACCCCAGCATATCATACAATATACATGAATCTTTTTTTTTTTAGATCGTAGTAGTGGCCCTTGGAAAAAATATACAAATGTGTTCAAGTAAAACAGGGTACAGGTGCCACAAAATTTAAGAAAAAATGTTATGCTGCAGAAATATTTGTAACCGATTTTAATTATGGTATTCTTTTTAAAAAGTAAGAAGTTAAAAGACGGTTTCAATTTGAGGTATAAATTCAAAGAAAGTTTCAACTTAAGGTACGGTATATAAACAATACATAAGAGAATCCTTTACAAGTACATTGTACATGTTTTTGCCTATTTGCGATGTTTCTACTCCATAACTAAGACAGGCGAAAAAATGAATTGTTTAAACAATGGAACCTTAGAGCTTTAAAAATTTTAAATAAAATATAAAAAAAAGTAAAAGTTTTAAAATCCGCTTGCATGGAAGTAGCGAACGTATAGTATATATTAATTCATGAATTTTTATAAACGGAACAAACGTTTCTAAATACAAGTTTACATATGTTGGCGTATCTGAATTTATTTTCCAATTGAATTTTTCGATGATACAGAAAATACATGGTGTTTTTCATCCTATCGTAACAATTATAGGGAACAAAGTTACGAGCGTGTGTGTGTTGGTGAGTGAATGCTGACTCATATGATTTTTTTTAAGATCGGGATCGATGTGCTTTTTGCGAGAGGGTGCCCCGTTTTGCGTGCGGTGCCATTCTGCATGGGAGTCTCTCTCTGTATATATTTCCTTTAATCTTTAAGTGTCCGAGTGCTTTATATATTTCATAAATCGAATTAGATTATTTTATATAAAAAAAAACTTTGTATGAATTTAAACAAATATTATTTCCCTATTGATTAAGTTACATGTATAAACTACTAGTATTCCTGGATTCTGTTTAGACCCCCCTCCCTTTTACGAAATAACTAGATCTGCTCTAAACTAGAATAAAAATAATAATAATAATACACGAAATTCCTTAGGAATAGTTACATACTAGTCGCTTGGAAGAAAAAAAAACTTTCTCGAGTTTTAAATTCTCAAAACGATTGAGGTTATTAAAATAACGTAATTTTAAGAAATTCTGAAAAATGAATTAGACGCAGGCGACGTCATCAGGGGCGGATACAGGATTTGTGGTTAGGGGGGGGGGCGTGGATAATTTTGTTGAGGCAAGGGGTCTGGGGGCCGCCTTAAGGCCCCCAGTGGGTCCAGGGCGAAGCCCTCGTGGGGGCCCAGGGGGCGAAGCCCCCAGAAGCTCCTGGGTTTTCGTGTATTTTAGAGTAAAACCAGGCACTATAATAGTGCACATTTTTCATTTTTTTTTAAAGTGGCATATAGGTTCGGATGTTTGAAGGATAATATTGTATTGAATGTTTCTCAGTTCTCATTGTATTGTAACACATGCCACCATAATAAACGATTTACCTACTTAGTACTTACTAATAGTGGTATTGGTTAGTATTGTACCAAAGTACGCCGTGTTTAATACTAGTTATACAAAAAACTTTGAATGGGGGGACCAGGGGGCGCAGCCCCCGGAAGCTCCTTGATTTTTGTGTATTTTAAGAGTAAAACCAGGCAGAATAATAGTGGTTTGGTTGGTTTTGTACCAAAATGTGGCATAATAAATATTAGTCACATCATACTTTGAAAATTTTAGTGGGGGGGCGTGCGCCCCCCACGCCCCCCCCCCTTAAATCCGCCAGTGGTCATTACGTTTTATGTGAGTAGCGTCAAAGTTGTTTTTGGAGCGCCTCACTAAAATGCTCATAAAATACTGAAAAAGTGATATATTTTCAAAATTTATGTATATTTGCATTCAGAAAGAGTCCGGCTATCAAAATTCACCAAAAAGTCATTTTATGAAAATTTGACCTTAAGGGCCCTTTTCTCGTGACGGCAGTCATTTCTTTTTTGTTGTTTTGTTTTCAATCTCTCACCTCTGTACAGTCGTCTAAGAAGTAGCGCGGGTTGTCAAATAATTATTTGTCGATAAAAATTGTTAGACATTGATTGTTTTGTATGATTTCTCAGTGATGTTACGTGTTTTAAGCTCTCTGGTAGTAAATATTTCCTGACTTTGTCTCCTTGGTTCCAAATGAAAATATGTGTAAAAATTCAGAACAAATAGTGCCGTATATATTGAAGCTATTTTAATATATCGTCTCGTATCCTATTTTCGACCGTATTAGTATTTTCGATCTATTTTTCTCAATCTATTTCCCGTGCAGATTCCGCGCGGTAAAACATTATTTTCGGTTGCTACACTTGGAAAAATACCTTTCAAGCACAACTGTAGTAATAATACCCAAAATAACTAATTCAACGGAATTCCTTCCGTGGTTTTTGTCCGATGTCAGAAATTATAGTCTTTTTACTAATGCACATTTCATCTGTTGATTAATCAAAGCCGTAATCAGTTAATTACGACGATTTTTTTTATGACATTTTCCCGAAAGAAAATTAAGATCTCTGTCAAAAAGACGCATGAATATTGAAATGAATGGGTGGATCAAACGAATTTTTCCCCCTTAGAAATGGGCACTTTCTTACACTTTCTTACAGATTTTTACTGAAAAATGCAACGTAATTTCATTTATTTCTTTTGGAAATGCACAGCTCCTGACAAATTGGTTCAACCAACGAATAAATGTATTTGCAACTGAAATATCGAACTTGTTCAGTGTTTTTCTGGAAAGACAGACAGTCGTATTTTTATTGTTTGGAATATCCAACAGATATTTAAAGCCATGACTGTTTGGTCATTGATACTATATTTAGGTCGAAAACACAAGACGCTAATATTTCTGTAGGTAAAAATGCACCCTCATGCACCATAGTATGACATATAAATAAAATAAACACAAAACTGCAATTTGGGTCGTATAATTTTATTCATAGACACATATGCTAACATTTTACATGTTTTAAGCGCTGATACTAAAACAAGTCCCACGGAGAAAATAAGTCCCACATGAGTCCTACGTGAGTCCCACAGCAAAACAGCCAATAAATACAAACAATAAAGGGTTATTTTGAAAGAATATTTTATTTATATGACCATATATCAAAAAAAGTTTTGACAAAATGTTTTAAGTGTGTTAAATAGACGATTGTAAATTTCAGACCACAGTCAAGAACGATAACTCTGTTCAAATGTAAACAATGGCCAAGAACTATACTGAAAATGTTTAATTACTGCTGAAAGCTACATGTAACTTTTTTCTGAAAAAAAATATTTGTAAAAAAGATTTTTAATAAGGAAGTTAATTTAATATGGTGTTATTTCTGAATTAAATTTGTTCATCTGTTTTACTTGAATTTTTAAGTTTCGTTTGAAAATATTCTTCCAATTACATTTTATACAACTAAAAGTACGTTTTATTTCATTATAATGATTTTATATAATTACTTTGTTTCTTACAAACTAAAATAGTTTTACTGTTGTTTTATGTTATTTAACAACAACTTGGTAAGTTTTTCTGACACCCAATGTTTATTGTGTATATACACAGATAGATAGAATGTTCTATCGTTAAAATGATATTGTCCTACGGACCCGGTTTAACGATAGAATTCGTTCCGTGTATTCGTAATGTAGCAGAAAGAAACACGGGCGATAGTGCATTTACTAGGAACAATCTAGAGAGTTCCGAATGTAAACATTTGAATGGAGAGAAAACGTTGAGAAAATTAATTGGATTTACGTATTTATATGGATTATTTTTTGGGATAAAAGACATAAGCAATCTCAACAAGGTTTGTTTTGATTATTTTGGTAGTTATTCCCAGTGCAACTCATTTTATATTCTTCAAAATCGTTTCGGAGCGGATCCACTCCGATTCGCTACATTACAAGTATATGGGACGTATTCTAACTGTGGTGAGGGCCTGTACCGAGACACAGTTAGATTATTCTAACTAATACACAGACACCGTGGAGGTACGTCCCTGGTATACCTGTATACAACACCTGGGGGGTGTTATTCACACCTTTCAGTCTCCCTGTTGTTTGTATACCTATTACAATAACTTTTGAACAAGGCTGGGGCTAGGTTACAGCATTTTGATTTCAAATCAAATATTTAATTAAATGTAGAAATAGAATTATTGAAATTTCAGCTACTATTATGTATGACTAATAAGGTGATTAATCAAAAATTTTCCTATTTGATTTTATAAATGAAAACATTCTTTGAAAATTAAATTATAAGAATTATGATTTAGAATAGACTAAGATAGCATAAACTGTATTGTAAATTCTTGACTTGTATGTATCTTTAATGGATGAAAACACAGCTATCTCAACTCAGTCAACTGGAATTTTGATTTTTGCAGTTTGATTCCTCATTTCACTTATTTGTTGTTACAAAAGTGATAAACTAGTATTTTAAGAGCTTAATGATATTTTAATTTATTTAAATTACATTAAACTTTTATAATACTCCGCATTTTATAAAATACAGAGTATTATAAAAGTTTAATTTAATTTAAATAAATAAAAATATTATTAAAATACTAGTTTATCACTTTTGTCCGATATATATCACTTCCAATTCCATCCAATTGTTATGAATGAGTAAAGTAGTTCACTTTTTATATCTTTAAAACAATACTTTTAGCTTTGTAGGTCTATAGAATTTTCTAGGACTGTATAGTCATAATGCACATATCAATTAGAAGTCTCTTTCTCATATGCTTGATAAATACAAGACTATACAAGACTATAGCATTGAAAAAATTCATTGAATTTCCCAAGTTTTGATATTTGTAAAATTATTAAATTTATGTAAAAAAAAAATGGATTGAAAATGGATTGAAAATGTCTGTTTTAGGTAGTAATTTTTTTAGTCATTAGAATTGCTACAGAAGGCATATAAACCAAGGAACATTGTGAACGTTTCATAAAAAGTTTTACCAATGTGCATAGAACCTTATCACACCTCTTAACCTCATTAGCATAAATCGTAAGAATTCGGAGATAAACTTAGTAAAATATGAACAAAATCAGTAAACGTCCGGACAGCTTTCCTCGCGAGAATTCGGCGAGACCAACATGGTACAGGTGAAAATCGAGAGAGAAAAGAGGTCAAACTTTATGTTATCTCGAATTATAAGATTTGTAAATTGCAAAAAGTTGGAAAACAAACGTTTCTTTACCTGAAAAGTGAAAGTTGGTTTGCAGTTTCTTATTCTGTCAAGTGCTAATGCACTTTAAAGTGTCAAAACAGCAACTCCTGATTTTGTAAACATGTTTCCACGTGGAAGGGAGTAGTTGTTATGGTTAAGATTAACCCACATACATTGATTTATTGAACAAAAACACTCGTAAGTAGAATTTCATTTATTTTTTCAATTACCTCTAGCAAAAAATGGTTAAATATTTTAGGGCATTGCATATGTTTGTCAAATGTTGTTCATAGCATGTCTTAAATTGAAGAAAAAATGCAGGTGTGCTATTGTTACCCTGGCCTGGCAGAATCTATAAAGAACAGGAGAGGTGAAGCACGTTACATTTATTTGGCAGGTTTCAGTAGTTATACAGTCTAACATACAACATATGCATTATTGCATATACATACACTCATTTAGTCTAGAGGATTTACAATAACTAATTTCCTATGACATCAAAATATTACTGACTAGAATAAAACATGTGACAAGCAACTTTCGTTTGATAATTTATCAATAAAATATTTAATTATAGCGAGCGCAGCGAGCGTCGCGAAGCGACGCTCGCGAAGCGAGCTCAATAGACTAACGTGTATGAACAGAGGAAATTCGGATTGAAATCTGTACATACGTCAGCTAAATTTCTCTGTGAAACCTTCCCAGAATTCCCGCACTACCCAATGACCTTTGCGCGAATAAATCAAAAATAGTAAAAAAATTAAAGGAACATTGTTTCTTACCGAAATCTTAACGAAATGATTTTGCCTTACCTTATTCAAAAAAATACCCCCCATGTCACAACACCGGCCTTCACCTTGCCATTCGGAAATGATACAAATGACGTCACCGGAAACTTACGAATTTTGACGAAGTTATGTCGGTTACTTCCGTGAAACTCGGCTAAAACATAGCAAAAACTTACATGAAAATAACGCTATAATGCAATCTCTTTTCCATAAAACTAGAGTTTGCGTTCTAATTCAACAGAACTTTTTATCTCATTCTGACGTCAGACTTTCGTCACTTCAACGGTTCGGGTATTTCCGATTTTGTCAGAATTACTTCCGAGAATTTTCGAATCTTGATCCCGATGCTTGGGAAATTTTTTTTTTTTGTTGTTTTGTTTTATTCTTTTTGCTTTCTTTTTTTTGATTGATAGACAGTACATGTGTAGGTTTATGCTAGTAAATAAACTGCGCTCGCCCCAACGGTCACACCGTAAAACATATTAGCGAGCGCAGCGAGCGTCGCGAAGCGACGCTCGCGAAGCGAGCTCAATAGACTAACGTGTATGAACAGAGGAAATTCGGATTGAAATCTGTACATACGTCAGCCAAATTTCTCTGTGAAACCTTCCCAGAATTCCTGCACCACCCAATGTCCTTTGCGCGAATAAATCAAAAAAAGTAAAAAAATTAAAGGAACATTGTTTCTTACCGAAATCTTAACGAAATGATTTTGCTTTACCTTATTCAAAAAAATACCCCCATGCCACAACACCGGCCTTCACCTTGCCCTTCGGAAAAGATACAAATGACGTTACCGGAAACTTACGAATTTTGACGAAGTTATGTCGGTTGCTTCCGTGAAACTCGGCTAAAACATAGCTACAACTAACATGAAAAG
The DNA here is from genome assembly GCF_032062105.1 of Saccostrea cuccullata. NCBI lineage: Eukaryota > Metazoa > Mollusca > Bivalvia > Ostreida > Ostreidae > Saccostrea > Saccostrea cuccullata. The sequence goes on along the minus strand of NW_026923819.1, from coordinate 20,082 downwards.
AACGATTTAAAGCAATCTCTTTTTCCATAAAACTATAGAGTTTGCGTTCTAAGTCAACAGAACTTTTTATCTCATTCTGACGTCAGATTTTCGTCACTTCAACGGTTCGGGTATTTCCGATTTTGTCGGAAACTTCCGAGAATTTTCGAATCTTGATCCCGATGCCAGGGAAATGATTTGACTGCCGTCATGAGAAAAGGGCCCTTATCTTTTGACGTCACAATGCTCAGAAAACGACGTCAAAGTCGCGGTATTGTAAACACGGAAGTTATTTTGTTGACTGCATTTTGTGAACAAGAAATAAAATTGAATTTCAAAGTGTATCAAAAATTTGCAATTTGATGCGGACATTTTTAATAGGTATATGATTTTATTTACTATTTAGTACGTAAATTTATTCATAATTTTGTTAAAGTATTTAACTTGTTGATTTATATACGGTGCATTGGACATACATGTATGCACATTACTGTGGAACACAGGAACAGCGATTAAAACTATGTCTATGCATGACTAAATTAAAGCTGCTGCATATTCCATATACATGTACATTTTTTCAGAGAGAGAGAAAAAAAAAGAAAAAAAGAGCGAGTGAGAGATCTTTGCACATAGAGTAATTACCGTTCTTATAAGCGCTACTTTTATATCATAATTTAAAATGTATTTAGCCATTTTAATTTTATTCCATAATTAATCTTACTGATGTACCCCGATAGCCAGTCTTCGCTGAACTGTCGATTTTAAAGTGTGTAAAAAAAAGGGAGGGGGTAAGTAGACAAGCCGAAAAAATCTCCGAATTAAAAGACCGGTTAAAGTTCAAGGTAAAAACAAACTTCCGCTTTGATTGAATAAAAATACTGGGAAATCTTCTACATCAACAATATTTTTTTTATATAAATTAACAGTAAGAGAACATGCTAAGGGAAAAAAGGGGGAAAATACGGAGGATGGGGATGCCACGAAAAATTTTGCTAAAAAAAAAATTGTTTCAAAAACACATTTAAAATGATCAAATAAATACATTCAAAGGAATTGTATGATAAAAATTACTATTGTTTTCCAAAAATTTCCGATGAAATGATTGAATGAAATCCTACTCGAACCTGTATTGCTATATGTTAAGAAATTAAATACAGCTAGTGTAGACTTTTCCCAAAAGCATAATACCGTATGTTGGTGGAATTAACAATATTGCATCGACAGTGGTATTATGAATGAGGATATTTATAAACCAAAAGAAAAAAACTATATAGATTACAGTAAGCGAAAAGACGTACGAATTTCTGGCAATGTCAGATATACGGGTACATGTATTAAGAATACATTACTATAGATAGAGCAAAAAGTAAAAGTGACAAGTGGTTTGTTAAAATCGAGATAAGACTTTACTAGTATATCATAATCCTAAATGTAACATGACTCTACGGAAAGGAATTAATAAACAAACACAAATATTTCTACTTTTAAAGAAAGTATTGGCCATTACAGTCCTCGCAAGTAGCAACGGGGGGGGGGGCTTCATTGAAAGTCCCCCCCCCCCCACACACACACACACAGATACACACTTTTTGTTGCGGCATAGTCAAATTCGTGCACTACAAAAGAATTAAGCAGTGTGTTGTGTTTGTTAAAAAAAATTGATACTAAAAGAAGATTGAACCTAACACCCCCCCCCCCCCCCAATGGCGAAATTGGATTCGAGTTTCCACAACCCCCCTCTCCCTTTGTTTGGTTCAGTATTTTTTTTTTAAGATAATTTTTTTTTCTGGCTGACCCCCCCCCCCTTTTTTCCAAATGAGTGTGTGGGGACAGGAGAAGATACTAGTCAAATGTGTAGGTTTTATAATATTTTGGTTATGTTTTGATGTAATAACTAGGAAAACAATGGTTTGCATAAATATTTTAAGCGAATGAGAGTCAAATTAGAGCGGTATATTATTACTTAATTAAAAGCATCGCCTCATACAAAAAGCATGAACGTGTGCTGGACGTAATATTTCATTAGTGTATCACCGTGTGAAATGCACCCCAAAGACATAACACCTTCTCCCCTGCCATGCCGCGTTAAGTGATTTTAATCGGAACATTAATATAAGTGACATTGTGTTTATTTAATTAATCCGATAATTGATATCTATTTGTATTCACTCTTTCATTAATTCTATTGTTAAAATATTACTTTGTATCTTTATAGTCATTGTCATGTTAGAATATTGGCAGTTGGAGAGCGACAGCCAAACCGCTCGGACCACCGACTCCCGACCTTGTAGATTTTTTTAGGAGTTTTAGTAAATTTGTAAAACGATACCGACTTAAGCAATTTCTCTTGGTTAAAAGTGGATGAGACAATCGCATCGAAATGAGAAAAAACCTATAAGGTGTCAAGTTAATTAGCCATTGTTACGAAGGAAAAAACGAAAAAAACGAATAGATGACCTTTTATGGACGCGTGGAAGATTTTGTTTTGATTGTCAAGGAATATTTGGTGGTTGAAAGTGCTCACAACTGTAAAAAAAATATACCCCCCCCCCCCCCCCGCACACACACCTAATATGGGCCTGTCGTTCTTGCGTAAAAATATACTAGTATTTATTCAGTTTCAGTTTCAAATAGATTTCGTCAAAATTTTAATGGAACTGTAATTTTGCACAGAAAAGTCTAGCTGCAGATCTGTAGCTTTATGGTTTTATATATTTGTCTTTGACCATGGACAAATAAGTAAAACCATAACGCTACAGATCTGCAGCTAAGAAAAGTCAAGCGCGGCGTTTAGTGAACAGTGTAAGAAAGAGAAAAGAACAGCATAAATTCAGCATCTCGTTTGAATACCCCAGCATATCATACAATATACATGAATCTTTTTTTTTTAGATCGTAGTAGTGGCCCTTGGAAAAAATATACAAATGTGTTCAAGTAAAACAGGGTACAGGTGCCACAAAATTTAAAAAAAAATGTTATGCTGCAGAAATATTTGTAACCGATTTTAATTATGGTATTCTTTTTAAAAAGTAAGAAGTTAAAAGACGGTTTCAATTTGAGGTATAAATTCAAAGAAAGTTTCAACTTAAGGTACGGTATATAAACAATACATAAGAGAATCCTTTACAAGTACATTGTACATGTTTTTGCCTATTTGCGATGTTTCTACTCCATAACTAAGACAGGCGAAAAAATGAATTGTTTAAACAATGGAACCTTAGAGCTTTAAAAATTTTAAATAAAATATAAAAAAAAGTAAAAGTTTTAAAATCCGCTTGCATGGAAGTAGCGAACGTATAGTATATATTAATTCATGAATTTTTATAAACGGAACAAACGTTTCTAAATACAAGTTTACATATGTTGGCGTATCTGAATTTATTTTCCAATTGAATTTTTCGATGATACAGAAAATACATGGTGTTTTTCATCCTATCGTAACAATTATAGGGAACAAAGTTACGAGCGTGTGTGTGTTGGTGAGTGAATGCTGACTCATATGATTTTTTTTAAGATCGGGATCGATGTGCTTTTTGCGAGAGGGTGCCCCGTTTTGCGTGCGGTGCCATTCTGCATGGGATTCTCTCTCTGTATATATTTCCTTTAATCTTTAAGTGTCCGAGTGCTTTATATATTTCATAAATCGAATTAGATTATTTTATATAAAAAAAAACTTTGTATGAATTTAAACAAATATTATTTCCCTATTGATTAAGTTACATGTATAAACTACTAGTATTCCTGGATTCTGTTTAGACCCCCCTCCCTTTTACGAAATAACTAGATCTGCTCTAAACTAGAATAAAAATAATAATAATAATACACGAAATTCCTTAGGAATAGTTACATACTAGTCGCTTGGAAGAAAAAAAAACTTTCTCGAGTTTTAAATTCTCAAAACGATTGAGGTTATTAAAATAACGTAATTTTAAGAAATTCTGAAAAATGAATTAGACGCAGGCGACGTCATCAGGGGCGGATACAGGATTTGTGGTTAGGGGGGGGGCGTGGATAATTTTGTTGAGGCAAGGGGTCTGGGGGCCGCCTTAAGGCCCCCAGTGGGTCCAGGGCGAAGCCCTCGTGGGGGCCCAGGGGGCGAAGCCCCCAGAAGCTCCTGGGTTTTCGTGTATTTTAGAGTAAAACCAGGCACTATAATAGTGCATATTTTTCAATTTTTTTTTAAGTGGCATATAGGTTCGGATGTTTGAATGATAATATTGTATTGAATGTTTCTCAGTTCTCATTGTTACGATTGTATTGTAAAACATGCCACCATAATAAACGATTTACCTACTTAGTACTTACTAATAGTGGTATTGGTTAGTGATGTACCAAAGTACGCCGTGTTTAATACTAGTTATACAAAAAACTTTGAATGGGGGGACCAGGGGGCGCAGCCCCCGGAAGCTCCTTGATTTTTGTGTATTTTAAGAGTAAAACCAGGCAGAATAATAGTGGTTTGGTTGGTTTTGTACCAAAATGTGGCATTATAAATATTAGTCACATCATACTTTGAAAATTTTAGGGGGGGCGTGCGCCCCCCCCGCCCCCCCCCCCCCCCCCTTAAATCCGCCAGTGGTCATTACGTTTTATGTGAGTAGCGTCAAAGTTGTTTTTGGAGCGCCTCACTAAAATGCTCATAAAATACTGAAAAAGTGATATATTTTAAAAATTCATGTATATTTGCATTTAGAAAGATTCCTGCTATCAAAATTCACCAAAAAGTCATTTTATGAAAATTTGACCTTAAGGGCCCTTTTCTCCTGACGGCAGTCATTTCTTTTTTGTTGTTTTGTTTTCAATCTCTCACCTCTGTACTGTCGTCTAAGAAGTAGCGCGGGTTGTCAAATAATTATTTGTCGATAAAAATTGTTAGACATTGATTGTTTTGTATGATTTCTCAGTGATGTTACGTGTTTTAAGCTCTCTGGTAGTAAATATTTCCTGACTTTGTCTCCTTGGTTCCAAATGAAAATATGTGTAAAAATTCAGAACAAATAGTGCCGTATATATTGAAGCTATTTTAATATATCGTCTCGTATCCTATTTTCGACCGTATTAGTATTTTCGATCTATTTTTCTCAATCTATTTCCCGTGCAGATTCCGCGCGGTAAAACATTATTTTCGGTTGCTACACTTGGAAAAATACCTTTCAAGCACAACTGTAGTAATAATACCCAAAATAACTAATTCAACGGAATTCCTTCCGTGGTTTTTGTCCGATGTCAGAAATTATAGTCTTTTTACTAATGCACATTTCATCTGTTGATTAATCAAAGCCGTAATCAGTTAATTACGACGATTTTTTTTATGACATTTTCCCGAAAGAAAATTAAGATCTCTGTCAAAAAGACGCATGAATATGGAAATGAATGGGTGGATCAAACGAATTTTTCCCCCTTAGAAATGGGCACTTTCTTACACTTTCTTACAGATTTTTACTGAAAAATGCAACGTAATTTCATTTATTTCTTTTGGAAATGCACAGCTCCTGTCAAATTGGTTCAACCAACGAATAAATGTATTTGCAACTGAAATATCGAACTTGTTCAGTGTTTTTCTGGAAAGACAGACAGTCGTATTTTTATTGTTTGGAATATCCAACAGAGATTTAAAGCCAATACTATTTGGTCATTGATACTATATTTAGGTCGAAAACACAAGACGCTAATATTTCTGTAGGTAAAAATGCACCCTCATGCACCATAGTATGACATATAAATAAAATAAACACAAAACTGCAATTTGGGTCGTATAATTTTATTCATAGACACATATGCTAACATTTTACATGTTTTAAGCGCTGATACTAAAACAAGTCCCACGGAGAAAATAAGTCCCACATGAGTCCTACGTGAGTCCCACAGCAAAACAGCCAATAAATACAAACAATAAAGGGTTATTTTGAAAGAATATTTTATTTATATGACCATATATCAAAAAAAGTTTTGACAAAATGTTTTAAGTGTGTTAAATAGACGATTGTAAATTTCAGACCACAGTCAAGAACGATAACTCTGTTCAAATGTAAACAATGGCCAAGAACTATACTGAAAATGTTTAATTACTGCTGAAAGCTACATGTAACTTTTTTCTGAAAAAAAATAAGATATTTGTAAAAAAGATTTTTAATAAGGAAGTTAATTTAATATGGTGTTATTTCTGAATTAAATTTGTTCATCTGTTTTACTTGAATTTTTAAGTTTCGTTTGAAAATATTCTTCCAATTACATTTTATACAACTAAAAGTACGTTTTATTTCATTATAATGATTTTATATAATTACTTTGTTTCTTACAAACTAAAATAGTTTTACTGTTGTGTTATGTTATTTAACAACAACTTGGTAAGTTTTTCTGACACCCAATGTTTATTGTGTATATACACAGATAGATAGAATGTTCTATCGTTAAAATGATATTGTCCTACGGACCCGGTTTAACGATAGAATTCGTTCCGTGTATTCGTAATGTAGCAGAAAGAAACACGGGCGATAGTGCATTTACTAGGAACAATCTAGAGAGTTCCGAATGTAAACATTTGAATGGAGAGAAAACGTTGAGAAAATTAATTGGATTTACGTATTTATATGGATTATTTTTTGGGATAAAAGACATAAGCAATCTCAACAAGGTTTGTTTTGATTATTTTGGTAGTTATTCCCAGTGCAACTCATTTTATATTCTTCAAAATCGTTTCGGAGCGGATCCACTCCGATTCGCTACGTTGCGAGTATATGGGACGTATTCTAACTGTGGTGAGGGCCTGTACCGAGACACAGTTAGATTATTCTAACTAATACACAGACACCGTGGAGGTACGTCCCTGGTATACCTGTATACAACACCTGGGGGGTGTTATTCACACCTTTCAGTCTCCCTGTTGTTTGTATACCTATTACAATAACTTTTGAACAAGGCTGGGGCTAGGTTACAGCATTTTGATTTCAAATAAAATATTTAATTAAATGTAGAAATAGAATTATTGAAATTTCAGCTACTATTATGTATGACTAATAAGGTGATTAATCAAAAATTTTCCTATTTGATTTTATAAATAAAAACATTCTTTGAAAATTAAATTATAAGAATTATGATTTAGAATAGACTAAGATAGCATAAACTGTATTGTAAATTGTTGACTTGTATGTATCTTTAATGGATGAAAACACAGCTATCTCAACTCAGTCAACTGGAATTTTGATTTTTGCAGTTTGATTCCTCATTTCACTTAATTGTTGTTACAAAAGTGATAAACTAGTATTTTAAGAGCTTAATAATATTTTAATTTATTTAAATTACATTAAACTTTTATAATACTCTGTATTTTATAAAATACAGAGTATTATAAAAGTTTAATTTAATTTAAATAAATAAAAATATTATTAAAATACTAGTTTATCACTTTTGTCCGATATATATCACTTCCAAGTCCATCCAATTGTTATGAATGAGTAAAGTAGTTCACTTTTTATATCTTTAAAACAATACTTTTAGCTTTGTAGGTCTATAGAATTTTCTAGGACTGTATAGTCATAATGCACATATCAATTAGAAGTCTCTTTCTCATATGCTTGATAAATACAAGACTATAGCATTGAAAAAATTCATTGAATTTCCCAAGTTTTGATATTTGTAAAATTGTTAAATTTATGTAAAAAAAAAAAAAATGGATTGAAAATGTCTGTTTTAGGTAGTAATTTTTTTAGTCATTAGAATTGCTACAGAAGGCATATAAACCAAGGAACATTGTGAACGTTTCATAAGATTTTTAAAATTAAAATTTGGATGGCTTGTTACTTCAATACTTGAGGCAGATGTAAGAGTTATTGCTCTTAGATTATACATAATCTTTAGAAAACATCTTAGAACTTCCTGACTTTCTAAAATATAATTAATTTAATAATAAAATTATAATATCTTTTAATATTTGTTTTCAAAAACTACTAAAATGTTATCATTATTGTTGGGATTAGGAAACACTATAATAGAATTATATGAGGATATAGGAGTTATCGTTCTTTGTTTTTGTAACTAATCGTTGTAACCATGCAGTTTCTAAAACATTTTTGTGACAAAATTTTATTCAAAATATATCTAAACAATGATATTCTATAAAAATATGTTATTAAATATTAACAAAATATCATATTTACTGGTGGGACTCATTCTTTTTCTGTGGGACTCATTTGGGACTTATTTTCCCCGTGGGACTTGTTTTAGTATCGCAATGGCGGATCCAGGGGGGTTTAGGGGGGGTCGGGAAAACCCCCCCCCCCACTAATTGATTTTTTTTTTTACAAGTGTCATTTTTTCATTTTGTTGCATTGATAAGACTCTAATAAACATGAACCCTTTGTTTGTACAACTGTGAAATATACATCCACTACGTAACAGGAAATCACTTTCCGCTTGAACGATCACAATACACAGGTAATCAACAGAGAGAGTGCCTCAGACATGGGTAGTCTGTGCATCTAGTGAAGTCACAAGGTCACAGTACAATGTAATCAGGTACCAACAACAGAAAACTGCAAAGTTACGGTGCTGCTCCCAGTCAGTAATATTCTTTGCTGATAAAATGCATGTTTTTAAAACTATGAAAAAACTATTATTCAGGGTTTTTTTTACCGTTTTAAAATTAAATTAATATAATATTTTTACAAAACCAGGTTGGCTTAGCAAACCCCTCTAGTTTTGACAGATTCTCCAGTTTATGTAAATTTTTACTTCAGTTAAGACAGTTTGAAATTTCATTAATTGTACACGTGTGTTAATATTCCAAATAATATTGAAAGTATATATAGATTCTACTCAAATAAGTTGAAAAGCACAAATTAAGGATTCTGAAAAGAATTCATTTTTTTTGATAGTGTTAAAAGATTTGGTTTATTAGTTGTATCTTGGAAATCATCTTGACATTGGACTTAATTAATTGTAGGCGCATTTAAAGTAAACTAAGATAACTTGAAGTCAACTGCTTGCATTCCAAAAATTGTCAGATTTAACATTTTTTTAAAGCAAGGTCTTAAGTCTTGTGTTTAAGTTAAATTAAATTGAAAACATTTTATTAAAAATTTGTGAGGATCGGTCTTTTAAAAGAAGCTACAAAAAGTACGCCCAAAATGCTGGAAAATGCACCATTTAGAACCATTTTAAACAAAATTTTCCCGGGGAAGGCCCCCCGAACCCCCACCTATGGGAGGGGGACACCCCCTCCCATGCCCTCCCCCTTCGGCCCTTTGGGCCCCAAAACCCCCCCATATGAACTTCTAGATCTGGATCCGCCACTGGTATGTCCCGTTTTAAGCCCATAGTTTTTCAGCTTCTATGATGACGCCCTGTGGTGAGAGATTGGTTTTGTTTTATTCTTTTTGCTTTCTTTTTCTTGAACGATAGACAGTACATGTGTAGGTTTATGATAGTAAATAAACTGCGCTCGCCCCAACGGTCACACCGTAAAGCATATTACCATACCATATTGTTATGTCCGAAACAGCCAAAACACATTCACAACTGGATCCGGGCCACAATTAAAGGGTGAAGGTCAAATGGCTAAAACGTAGCATATGTAGGAAATTCATATGCCTCCCTTTCAATCATCAAAATAGAAATACCTCACATGTTTTAGATACTTTTGGGGTATAGAATAAAAGTAGAGTGTCTAAAGTTTACAATGATATGCAGCAAGGTGCATTTCAAGCAAAAACTATGCCTAGAAATATGAATTGAAAAGAGCATTCATTTGGTTTGTTTACACTTTTTTTGCCAAGCGAGAGCTATCCCGAGGTCATGACGTCAGAAGTTTATTAATAACCAGGGAATTCCACATTCAACACCCTTATTTCTGGATGTGAATATTGATCTGACACATTGCTCTATCATGTGGTCAAAGATATTTTGGAAATGAAGATTTTTAAAAAAGTTACAAAGAAAATAAAACACATGTTTTTACTATATAAGTCTATATGTAAGCTAATTGTGGTCCGGGTCCTTATGATGGGGTGTTTGAGGGATTCCCCTGAATTTATTTTTAAAGATATTACAATGAAATTTTGACAGGAGGTGGGTTATGCATTTTGAAATAGTTTCATGAAAATTTAAAAAAAATATTTAAGCATTTTAAAATTAATTTTTATAAAAATTAAAATTTTTTGAGTGATTGAAAAAAAAAAAAATAAATTATGCATCCCAGAATGCAATATTTCAGGGGAATTGATATGTCGGTGAAAGAGGTCACATTGAACATTTTCGGAATCTCATACACCTGACACCGTACTACGGACTGCGGACTTTTGAACAAAAGACCGCTTTAAGGGAACGTATAGAAATTCGTTCTCGGTCTTTCTTAGCTTTAGTGTACCTATATTTTTCAATATTCTGGGATTTCTCCATGCACACAATTTAAACATGGAAAAAGATAAAAGAATCAACATAATTACATGCGTTATTTGTGTTTATTGAGTAATTAAAAAATATCTATCAGCATTTTGATTATATGCACAAACATGTAAGTATTGTAAAAATATCTGCAATACTTTTTAGTAATGCGAATAAATCAAAGATTGTGTTGGAATCTTCAGGGGCTTAGGCCGCGTAGCTTCCATTGTGGCAATGAGGCAACTGCCTCACTAGATTTTTCAGCAACATTTCCCTTCCCAGAATTAATTATTTATACATTGCAGAAAACACTTTATTTATTTCTTAAAACCAATTGAAAGGGTTATATTTATCAATTAAATAGATCTATAGATCATTGTTCTGCTTCAAATTTTATGAGATCGGGCTCTATAGTTCTCAAGCCTAATTTTTTATTTGAAAAATATATATATATGGACCACAAGAACAAGGGATAGAAAAAGTTGAAAACCTTTGTATGGAAAAGTATTTCACAAACCCTGTAAACTGCTGAATAAATTTAGTATTTTTCCAAATGATGCTAAATTCAATTACTGATTTCGTGAATAAAAGGCCAGCAACTCTATGGTCCTGTGTAAGTATTTCAAGCATTTAACATTATTGGGGGGGGGGGGGGGGGGGGTCAAAACACTTTATATCAACTTCTGTACGCAAATTTTAAAACTTTTGTTATAATTTAATTAAAGCATAAAATTGAATCAAAATGAATTGGAAATATCTATAACACTCTGGCACATGCACAAAAATAGAGCGTTTTTAGCTTTACTGGTCAAAGATCAGAAAATCTTATGCAATAGTAATGCGTCCGGCGTCCGTCCGTCTGTCCTTTTGTCTGTCTGTCTGTAAACAATTTTTCAAATTGCGACTCCTACAGATTTTGTCTGATTTCAATATAACTTGGCACACAAGTAGACTACACTAAGATACATATTTCTTTGCATCGGATTTTGCTTTGATAAACGGCAAGGTGTCAATTTTTCTATCTATTAAAGTTTCAAGTCACAACTCCTACTTTTCTCTTCCTTTGTTTTAAGTATAAACCAGTTAAGGTACAGTCTCGACAGAGACTTCTAGTTATAATAATAAGATCCATTGGTAAGTTTTGGATTTATACTAATCGTTTTCTAAAACGCTTCTTTTTATTAATCTTAGTGCAATTGGTTAGATAAAAGAGTGTGCATTTTTTTTTAATACGTGTTTTTTTCTGTAAATAAATATCTATCAATTGATCTTAGTCCCCCCCCCCACACACACACCATATTCAGGTGATAGATCATTTTTTTAAGTTAAGTTATTGAGAAGTTTGGAAAATAAACAAGATATTTTGGATCAGATAAACAAATATTAGTATGCATGTTTATATAAGAAATATTATTAAGAAGGCTTAAATACTCTAAATTTTGTAGGTTTGCAAGAGGTTAATTGTATCTTCATAAAAATAATTAATAATAATTTTCTCCTGGAACTACGGAAGCCCATTTAGGACCTATCAAAAATATTTTTGAATTCGTTATAACGATTTTTTTAGAATTCGTTATAACGAATTAATTTTGTTAATACAGATTTATTGAATTCGTTATAACGAATTTAATTTATTTTAACAGATTTATTTAATTCGTAATAACGAATTTAATTTGTTATAACAGATTCATTGAATTCGTTATTACGAATTTAATCTGTTATTACAGATTAAATTCGTTATAAAGAATTCTAAAAATCGGTATAATGAATTCAAAAATATTTTTGATGGGTCCTAAATAGGCTTCCGTATGGAACAGTTGAATAGCAATTATTAATTTTTAAAAGAAATGCAATACCTAGAGGGATATTCGTTAAATTACGCTTTTGACATGTTCCCTCACCTGTAAAGTCCGCAGTCCGTAGTACGTTGTCAGGTGTACGTGATTCCGAAAATGTTCATTAGTGCATTCATTGACCACGAAGATAGTTCCTTTTTAAAAATAGAAAAACTGTTTTGTAATGTGTATTTGCATGTGTATTCTTAATAAGGGGTCCCTTTGAAGTCATAGATGAAAGACGAGGTGTTTATTGGAAATGACAGACAAGCTATCCATTGATTCCCCCCACCCAAAATAAGGCGCAATAAGAAGGTGGTGATTGGGCCAATATTTACAATAACATGTGCATGGATTTATTTGCAGGAAACCGCACGTGGAAATGGGATTCAGGCTTTGCCCGACTCATAATATTGCACATGCAGACAGAGGTTGTGTATTGGAGTGTATAATTTCAGGTAAGTGGAAATTATGTTGTGTAAAAACATGTACTTTTCACTTACGTAGAAATGGGGGTTGATGGGTTTGTAATTTCTAGGAAGATGGGGGGGGGGTTATAGTTTGTAGTTTTTGACAAAAATATTGATCAGTAAGTAAGTATGTATGGATGCATGTATGTACATGTGTGCGTATGTGTATGATGTGTCTTATGTATTTATGTGGAAGTTTGGGGGTTGTGGCCTGGTGTTAATTTTTACACGTTTCTTATACGACTTTGTATAGTAGGTATCTTTTCGAATAATTTGGTTGGCCCTGAGAAGGGCCGTTTTGTCTTCGTCTTGGCAACTCATGTCTGGTAGTAGGTGTGATCCTCTGGATTGTCTCCCTTGGACTGTAGGTAGGTGGGTTTGGGATCAAGTTGCCCTTTGTTTTAGGTGCATCTGGGTTTGGTCTTTCCTTTTCTATACGCCGCATGATGTTTTATTATCGTAGCTTTTCTCTGCATTTCTCGCCTTTTAACTGCTTTTCTCTTTCTGTATTCTCTACGATAGGCATATTCCTGGTCAATGCTTTTTAGGTACTGATGTGTGTGGCCGGACAGTGGCAATGTAATCTCTGCTGCTTTCATGGATGTTGCTAGTCCTGGACTGTTGTTTTGTCTTAAAATCTCAGCTGAGAGGATTCCTTCAGCATTTCTTGAATAGTTGGTGTGCTTAGGTAAAACTTCGCTGACTGCTCTGTTAAGACCCTCACATTTCTGAGTTGACGTGTTGAGTTTCATTTCCTCAATGGCACTTTGGCTAAGTCGCATCTCAAGAATGACTTTTAACAAGTGCTTGTCATTTTCATTCAGGTGCAGGGATGTCAGTTTGTTCGGGGCGAGGATATAAGACTGATTCCACCAGTTGTGTCTGTCTCCACCTTCACACACCACTGAATTCCTTCGACATTTTGAACAGTCTCCTGAGTAGCAGAGGATGGTACTTTCTACGACAAGAGGAAGTTTACTACAGATGATGTTGATGTCTCCAGTGTAGGTATCCATGAGTTTCTTATAGACTAAGCTGCACCGGGCCTTTACATCTTGTGCAAAAACTTTTCTCATGTCGTCTAACCTCGTTCTTGTTTTGCAGGGAAACATCTCGGGGCTGAAGTGGGCACTGCGACACTGCCGGAACTGGGCTCTGCTGACATGGGTTGGGTCGGCCAGTCGAGTGACTTGCCAGTCTGGATGAAAAATACGCATGGCATCTTGGAATCCCTGGGCTGACCGGGCATCACCGTCTGTTGTGGCGTGCTTCACCTTGAACCCGTCCGCTGCCAGATCTTCGCCTATGGATTTAGCCATCTCGTACTCTGAAAGAGGTGAGAACATTTCAATATTAGCTGTGCAGTCTTCATGACCCCCCGGACAATGAACATCATAACCATTACCTCGAAGCCAGGTTCCAGTCCAGCAAAGTTTGTTCTGCATTGCCGTGCCAATAATATACTGTTTGTCGGTGTTGGTCTCGCATGCAATGGCGTAAGCTTGTGATGCATTGTAGCCTGGCTTTTTGCTGCTACCGAAGGTTATGGAGTTGTAGCGTCCATCTATGGCAATGTCCAGTTCCTCTGGATGTTCTTGACCTTTGACCTGGTTGATGGCCTTAACCAGTTGTCTCTTCTCACCCATGTCTTTTTTATTCAGGGCTAGAGTGGCTGTGTTGACCTGGTTGCTGGCCCTTTGCATGGAACTGCGGTTAGGAGGTGGAATGTCCAAGGCAGCTACCATTTCCCGACTGCGTCGATTCCCCATGGAGGTGTTCTGCAGGGCTAACTGAAAGTTCCAGTTGATACTGGCAGGATTAGGGCCTGGTTTGTTGAAGGTAGGAATTTCAGTGTATAATTTATAGTAATTTGTCTGAAAATTACATACCGTACACAGTAGTCTCTTCTGCCATCCAAACCCCCATTTCCTCTGTCCTGAGTATTCCCACACTGGAAAATTACAGTGCTTGGCCTGGTCAAAGTGGCATTTGGCTGCATCATTAAACATTTCCAAGACCAATGTTATGTCAACAATGCGGTTTCCCTCAAACTCATAAGACGTCTCTTCATTTTTTAGCTCCTGGCATGGCTCAGGTCTGGGACGAAGGATCGGTGTCTTTGGGATGTTTTCCTGGCCTTCAGCAAGGGGATGTGCTGTCTCAGTCTCTGGGGATCCCTGGATGTTTGACGCTGAACTTGAAGCTCCTGCGGCGTTTGACGTAGCCTGATGAGCCTTAATATAATGAGTGTTCCCTTTTTAAAATCCAAAAGTAAGATTTGTTCTTCTTTTATGGTCACCTTTCATTGTTTTCATGTGTAGTGAAGAGTGGATTTGAAAGCAAGATTGAATTATGACAATGTTTATTTGGACACTTTTTTAGTGGTTTTTACTGCAATATATTCCTTTGACAATCACCTGTCAAAACAGACTCCCATAGGGTATTAAGATTACCTATACAAAGACTCTTAGCCAATCAGCTGCACATGGCCCCTCTTCACAATCAGGAAAAAGGATATGGGGGTGGGCTTAAAAATCTGTTTATTTTGAATGTTATGTACACTTTTATCAGTAATGTGATACATCATTTGATTTATGAATAAATGTACTTTAAATGTTTACCCCTATTGTCACTCTCAGATTTTCATGATAGATTTTATATTTCTTAATTTAAGAAAATTTTATGAAAATGCAGGGTACAGATCATCAAATTACCTAGAAATCTAAAAATCTTGTATTTTACATATTTAAGAGTGTGTGTGTGTTTAAGAGGTATCAACAACTTACTTGTAATAATTAGTTCCTTTTATTGTCTAACAGTTTTTACATATTTCAATTTTAAAATTTCATACTTGCCATTTTTTGCCATTTTCTTTCCTGTATTGCCTTAGTATACACAATATGTAATTTTACATGTAGATATCAACCAATTTCAATCAAACTTGGTATATTAGTTAAGTAGTATCTAAGGATTTCAAATATGGCCTTAAAATTTTTTAATGAATTTTATGCCTCCATATAGGATCCGGGCCACAATTAAAGGGTGAAGGTCAAATGGCTAAAACGTAGCATATGTAGGAAATTCATATGCCTCCCTTTCAATCATCAAAATAGAAATAGCTCACATGTTTTAGATACTTTTGGGGTATAGAATAAAAGTAGAGTGTCTAAAGTTTACAATGATATGCAGCAAGGTGCATTTCAAGCAAAAATTATGCCTAGAAATATGAATTGAAAAGAGCATTCATTTGGTTTGTTTACACTTTTTTTGCCAAGCGAGAGCTATCCCGAGGTCATGACGTCAGAAGTTTATTAATAACCAGGGAATTCCACATTCAACACCCTTATTTCTGGATGTGAATATTGATCTGACACATTGCTCTATCATGTGGTCAAAGATATTTTGGAAATGAAGATTTTTAAAAAAAGTTACAAAGAAAATAAAACACATGTTTTTACTATATAAGTCTATATGTAAGCTAATTGTGGTCCGGGTCCAACCACAGGGGCATCTTATCCACTCTGTTCTCTATTTTACATATAAAAATACACAAGGGAAGAATCGAAAGTAGCACACGATTTTTTAAAAAAGTCAAAAAACAACTTACTTGAGAAAAGTTACACAAATCCTGAAAGGAACTAGCGCAAATAATGTCCTAGTACTTACCCAGGCTAAAATATTCCAGATATATCCATCGAAAATAGCTTTTATCCAACTAAAACCCCAGCTTTCTGCACAGTGTGAATCTCTGCGCCCAAGAAAAGATAACTCACCCGGATGACAATAGAAAAGTACCCGAGGCCTTCTGATTGCTCTCGGAATACTTCGGGTACTTTTCTATTGTCATCCGGGTGAGTTATCTTTTCTTGGGCGCAGAGATTCACACTGTGCAGAAAGCTGGGGTTTTAGTTGGATAAAAGCTATTTTCGATGGATATATCTGGAATATTTTAGCCTGGGTAAGTACTAGGACATTATTTGCGCTAGTTCCTTTCAGGATTTGTGTAACTTTTCTCAAGTATGTTGTTTTTTGACTTTTTTAAAAAATCGTGTGCTACTTTCGATTCTTCCCTTGTGTATTTTTATATGTGAAATAGAGAACAGAGTGGATAAGATGCCCCTGTGGTTCAACTGTATTTGTTAACGTTTTCCCTCAAACCGGAAACAGATTACAAACTCTAAAACATGACTCTAAACAGAGCAACACAACTTATTCCGGAAACAAATGAAGTCATAATTAAACATTCGTTGAAAAATCAAATCTATAGTTTAGGAAATACTTTGATTATAAACATGACAATTCTGTACATATAATCTGTTTACCATTGTTATAATCCGTAGTCTCGTTCAACCAGACCTTCGGCTGTCTCCGTAAACTCCGACCAGCAGTGGTGGTCGGAGATTTACGGAGACAGCCGAGGGTCTGGTTGAACGAGACTATATAATCCGACTTAACTCAATATGAGTTAAGGGGGCCGACTATAGATTTATTATGTGAAAAGTACAATAGCGAAACTCATAATTTTTATACCATACATAACTTACATTAACTACAGATTACATGCAAAGTTTGGGGAAAATCTACCGTCTAGGTATTTTTAAGAGACCGTCTCAAAATACAGGTATATTTACTACAGAATTATATAGGAAAATGCCAATTTTTTGCACTTTACAGCAAATTATACAAATACTACATTAGACATTTTGTTCAAACTATAATATTTGAAGAGTAATACTAAATTATAAAATATATGCAAAAAACACAAAATGCTACCGTCTTTTTACCGGAGGGGGCATCTCAAAATACAAGAAATTAGCAAATTTTACTATTTTTATAGAGTACATTTATTACAAAATATGACGTACTCAATGGATTCGCTTTAATCAATTCGAAAATATTCGATAAAAATATTGGAGGTATTCTCAAATTACCATGTTTTAAATTTCAAGAGAGTGTGTTTATTACTTTTTCTTTAATAATATGTTTTTACCCCTTTATTTAAAAACTACAAAATGTACAGATTATCATAACGTCAATTACACACAGCTACGACGTCAACCTACCGGCACCTATCAATTGCAAAATTGGTTAAAAAATAAGTTATATCAAATTGTAATTAAATTTTTATACATATAATTTTTTAATTTTGTAGTCCTGTTATGGAGACAAATAGAGATAAAAGTTCAGGGGAGATAACTCTCACTCAAATGCACTTACTTCATTCAGTCACATCATTACGCATGTGCATTTGCTCTTCCTTTCCATCTTCCGTCATTCATTGAAACTCAGCGTCGAGTTTAGTCTCAACAATATTCATCTTCATCTTGTGTTCCTTTGACCATCCAACTTCGGAAATACGAACATAATCAGGGCAAATAGATCCTGGACTAAGGGCCCATCCGATGTGTGAATATTATCATATGGAGAAATGACGTGCAGACGTGCAGTTTATTCATGAGGTTGCTCCCACGTGATTTGCCTCTCATTAATATTCATAAGATCCTGCAAAAGCTCAAATTATACCATAAGATTTCTTTAATTTTTTAATGTTAAACTATGCAAGACTACTTTATTTAAATTTCTTAAAGCTCCCGACATAGTTAAATTGGAAGAATATAGCGTTATTGTCAGTTGGCAATGAATGATACCAATTGCTTTAGTAATAAGTAGGTCAGGCGGATGCAAAAATTGACGTTTTGTAAATTTAAAAGGCGGTCGTAACTCTTCATACAATGTTATAACATTGATACAAATAGAACTTCGTTTGCACCTATTAATCGGCGGAAGAACTCTGTCATAATGCAATAAACACTTACATTTATTCACCAAAAATGGTAAAAACATTAATTCAGTTCTCGTTCCTTCAATAAAACAATGCACTCTCGCCTCGAATTTTCAAATCAAAAAGGCAGTGGCAACTTTCACTTTGGCATCAACATCATTGTTATTTCCGGTAGAGGATATAAAGAAACCAGAAGTCTCTGTCGAGACTGTAGCTCTACTGGTTTGTATTTATCAAAAACCATTTCACTATTTTATGTATCTTTGTGTAGTTTACTTGTGTGCCAACTTATTTCGAAATCAAACTAAAATTGTAGAAGGAGTATCATTTTAAAGGAATTTCACAGAAAATTCTATTTTTAGTAACCATGGTAAAACCGTTCATCGGAATCAAAAACCAATGCAATATTCTATATATCTTAGTGTAGTCTACTTGTGTGCCAAGTTATATTGAAATCAAACTAAAACTGTAGAAGGAGTAGCATTTTAAGGGAATTTCACATAAAATTCTATTTTTAGTAACCGTGGCAACACCATTCATTGAAATCAAAAAACCGATGCACTATTCTATGAATCTTAGTGTAGTCTACTTGTGTGCCAAGTTATACTGAAATCAGACCAAAACTGTAGAAGGAGAAGCGTTTTAAAGGAATTTCACAGAAAATTCTATTTTTAGTAACCATGGCAACACCGTTCATTGAAATCAAAAACCTATGCACTATTCTATGTATCTTAGTGTAATCTACTTGTGTGCCAACTTATATTGAAATAAAACCAAAACTGTAAAAGGAGTAGCGTTTCAAAGGAATTTCACAGAAAATTCTATTTTTAGTAACCATGGCAACATCGTTCATCGAAATTAAAAACCAATGCACTATTCTATGTATCTTAGTGTATTCTACTTGTGTGCCAACTTATATTGAAATAAAACCAAAACTGTAGAAGGAGTAGCATTTCAAAGGAATTTCATAGAAAATTCTATTTTTAGTAACCATGGCAACACCGTTCATCGAAATTAAAAACCGATGCACTATTCTATGTATCTAAGTGTAGTCTACTTGTGTGCCAAGTTTTATTTAAATAAGACCAAAACTGTAGAAGGAGTAGCATTTTAAAGGAATTTCATAGAAAATTTTATTTTTAGTAACCATGGCAACACCGTTCATCGAAATCAAAAACTGATGCACTATTCTATGTATCTTAGTGTAGTCTACTTTTGTGCCAAGTTATATTAAAATCAGACCAAAACTGTTGAAGGAGTAGCGTTTTGAAGGAATTTCACAGAAAAGTCTATTTTTAGTAACCATGGCAACACCGTTCATCGAAATTAAAAACCGATGCACAATTCTATGTATCTTACATGTAGTGTAGTCTACTTGTGTGCCAAGTTATATTGAAATCAGACCATAACTGTAGGAGGACTAGCGTTTTGAAAAATTGTTTACAGACTGACGGACAGACAGACAGACAGACAGACAGACAGACGGACGGACGCCGGACGCATTACTATTGCATAAGCTCTTCTGGTCTCTGACCAGTAGAGCTAAAAACAAAGGATCGGCGGAAGAACTTTATCCGAAATAGTTAGTATATAAAAACTAGCAATTTTTTGTACGTTCTCTATATAAACCTTTATA